>NC_053435.1:26929940-27029098 GCF_007990345.1 Gossypium hirsutum | reverse complement strand
GATTCAAGGCCATAGTAACTGATGATGCCGAAAGGGCCGAGTTCTGGCTTGATAACACCATTCGGGTGTTCGATGAATTGTCATGCACACCCGATGAATGTCTAAAATGTGCTGTATCTTTGTTGCGAGACTCAGCCTACTATTGGTGGAGGACATTGATTTCCATAGTCCCGAACGAGCGAGTAACTTGGGACTTCTTTCAACGGAATTTCGGAAGAAATTTATTAGCCACGGTTCATTGACCAGAAGCGTAAGGAGTTCTTGGAACTCAAGCAAGGCCGTATGACTGTATCTGAATACGAACATGAATTCGTAAGACTTAGTAGGTATGCCGGAGTGCGTAGCTGATGAGGTTGCTATGTGCAAAAGATTTGAGGAAGGATTGAACGAAGATTTAAAGCTACTAATGGGTATTCTGGAAATAAAGGAATTCGTAACACTAGTCGAACGAGCCTGCAAGGCGGAGGAACTTGGAAAGGAGAAGAGGAAGGCTGAATTTGAAGCTAGAGATTATCGTAAAAGATCGACGGGTAAAGCTCCGTTCTCAGCTGTGAAGAAGTTCAGGGAGGACATTAGTAAGTCGAGGGCGACTACGGGAATTTCCATCAGGGCAAGACCATCGATGGGCTCCCGAGCTACTTCGGTAGCTAGTGTGGGCAATAATCGGCACGAGAAACCTGAATGTCCCCAATGTGGAAGACGACACCTAGGTGAATGTTGGGGCAAGTCTACTAACAGGGCCTGTTACGGATGCGGTTCGAAGGACCACTTCATTAGAGATTGCACGGAGCTGGATGAGAAGAATAAGATTCAAGGTGCAAGACCTAGTGGAGTGACATCTAGAGGTAGACCACCGAGAATTTTTGGAGGCAGGGGTGGTAGTCAGAGGGGGGCTTCTGATACGGCCGATCGCGCCGAGAACCGTGCTCCTGCTAGAGCATATGCCATTCGCGCACGAGAGGAGGCATCCTCCCCGACGTCATCACTGGTACTTCACTCTTTGATACTATGTGATTGCATTGATTGACCCTGGTTCTACTCATTCATATGTATGCGAAACCTTAGCAACCAGTAAGACTCTACCTGTTGAGTCTACTGAGCTCGTAATTCGAGTATCAACCCTTTGGTCAATGCGTACTTGTTGATAAAGTGTGTAAGAGATGCCCTCTATTAATCCGAGAATCCTGTTTTCCGGCTGATTGATGCTTTTGCCGTTCGACGAGTTTGATGTTATTCTTGGTTTGGATTGGTTAACCGCGCATGATGCGGTTGTGAATTGCAAAAGCAAGACTATCGATTTGAGGTGCGCAAATAACGAAATAATCCGAGTTGAGTCTGCGGACTTAAGGGGGTTGCCAGCTGTAATATCAGCAATGTTGGCCCAGAAATATGTAAGGAAAGGGTGCGAAGCATACCTCGCGTATGTACTTGATGACAAGGAGTTAGAAAAGAAACCCGAATCGGTGCCGGTGGTTTGTGAATACCCGGATGTTTTTCCTGAAGAGTTACCGGGTTTGCCACCTGTTCGGGAAGTAGAGTTTGGAATTGAGCTTGTACCTGGAACTACGCCAATTTCGATCGCTCCGTATCGTATGGCACTAACTGAGTTAAAAGAGTTGAAAGCTCAGTTGCAAGAATTGACGGATAGAGGTTTCGCTCGACCGAGTTTCTCGCCTTGGGGTGCACCAGTATTGTTCGTGAAAAAGAAGGACGGAACCATGAGGTTGTGCATTGACTATCGTCAACTGAATAAAGTGACGATAAAGAATAAGTATCCGTTACCGCGTATAGATGATCTGTTCGATCAATTAAAGGGAGCATCGGTGTTTTCAAAGATAGATTTGAGATCGGGTTATTATCAGTTACGGATTCGAGATTCGGACGTACCCAAAACTGCTTTCAGAACGAGGTACGGTCACTATGAGTTCTTAGTGATGCCGTTTGGGCTCACTAATGCCCCTGCGGTGTTTATGGATTTGATGAATCGGATCTTTAGGCCGTACTTGGATCGGTTCGTAGTTGTGTTTATTGATGACATCTTGGTCTATTCAAGAGATGAGGCCGAACATGCTGAGCATCTGAGGCTAGTGATGCAAATTTTGCGGGATAAGCAGTTATATGCTAAGTTCAGTAAGTGTGAGTTCTGGCTAAGAGAGGTTAGCTTCTTGGGTCATGTGGTATCCGCATTGGGTATTCGGGTTGACCCGAGCAAAATTTCAGCCATACTTAACTGGAAGCCTCCGAGAAACGTTACCGAAGTCCGGAGCTTTCTAGGGCTCGCCGGTTATTACCGACGATTTGTCAAAGGTTTCTCGATGATAGCCACACCAATGACGAAGCTACTTCAGAAGGATGTTAAGTTCGAATGGACGGAGAAATGTCAGAAAAGCTTCGATCAACTGAAAACTCATCTGACTAAAGCTCCAATTTTGGTGCAACCCGAATCGGGTAAAGAGTTTGTCGTTTATAGTGACGCATCCCTACTCGGGTTGGGTTGTGTATTGATGCAAGAAGGTCGAGTTGTGGCCTATGCGTCGAGACAATTGAAGCCACACGAGAGAAATTATCCGACCCATGATCTCGAACTAGCCGCCATTGTGTTTGCATTGAAAATATGGCGACATTATTTGTTTGGTGAGAAGTGCCATGTGTTTTCGGATCACAAAAGTCTCAAATATTTGATGACTCAACGGGACTTGAATCTGCGACAAAGACGTTGGCTTGAATTGTTGAAGGATTATGAGCTTGTCATTGATTACCACCCGGGAAAGGCTAATGTGGTTGCGGACGCCTTAAGCCGGAAATCACTGTTTGCTTTGCGAGCGATGAATGTACACTTGTCTGTTCTACCTGACAATGTGTTAGTAGCTGAATTAAAAGCCAAACCATTATTGACTCATCAAATTCATGAAGCTCAGAAAGTCGATGATGAATTAGTTGCAAAACGAGCTGAGTGTGTTCCAAACAAGGAATCGGAGTTTCAGATTGATGATGATGGTTGTTTGAGGTTTAGAAGTCGTTTGTGCGTTCCAAGGAATTCGGAACTCATTCCGATGATCCTGAACGAAGCCCATTGTAGCCGAATGTCAATTCACCCGGGGAGCACGAAAATGTACAACGACTTGAAACGTCGATTTTGGTGGCATGGTATGAAGCGAGACATCTCCGACTTTGTTTCGAGATGTTTAATATGTCAGCAAGTGAAAGCGGAACATCAAGTGCCTTCAGGGTTACTTCAGCCGATCATGATACCCGAGTGGAAATGGGACCGAGTCACAATGGACTTTGTGTCCGGACTGCCATTGTCCGCAAGTAAGAAGGATGCGATTTGGGTTGTTGTTGATAGGCTGACTAAGTCGGCTCACTTTATCCCCGTGCGTACGGATTTCTCATTGGATAAACTAGCCGAGTTGTATGTTTCTCAGATTGTGAGATTACATGGAGTACCTATTTCTATCGTGTCGGATAGAGATCCGAGATTCACCTCGCGATTTTGGAAGAAATTGCAAGAAGCTTTGGGTACCCAGCTGCATTTTAGCACCGCTTTTCATCCCCAAACCGATGGTCAATCCGAGCGGATAATTCAGATACTCGAGGATATGCTGAGATGCTGCATCCTTGAGTTTAGTGGTTCATGGGAACGGTATGTACCTTTGATTGAATTCGCTTACAACAATAGTTTTCAATCAAGTATTAAGATGGCACCTTACGAGGCTTTGTACGGTCGTAAATGCCGTACACCATTGTTTTGGACCGAGCTTGGTGAAAGTAAAATTTTCGGAGTTGATTTGATTAAAGATGCTGAACAGAAAGTAAAAGTAATCCGTGAAAGTTTGAAGGCAGCCACAGATCGTCAGAAATCGTATGCGGATCTGAAACGGAAGGACATTGAATATCAGGTGGGAGATAAAGTGTTCCTTAAAGTTTCGCCTTGGAAAAAGGTACTTAGGTTTGGCCGTAAGGGCAAGTTGAGCCCGAGATTCATTGGGCCGTACGAAATCTCCGAACGAGTGGGGCCAGTTGCGTATAGATTGATTTTGCCCCCTGAGCTTGAAAAGATTCACGATGTCTTTCATGTTTCGATGCTTCGACGCTATCGATCTGATCCGTCGCATATAATTAGCCCATCAGAGGTTGAAATTCAAGCCGATATGAGTTATGAAGAAGAACCGATACGTATCCTAGCTCGTGAGGTGAAAGAGTTGCGAAACAAAAGGGTTCCGTTGGTTAAGGTGTTGTGGCTCAAACACGGGATCGAGGAAGCAACCTGGGAACCCGAGAGCTCGATGAAGGAACGATATCCAAACCTATTTACTGGTAAGATTTTCGAGGACGAAAATTTCTTAAGTGAGGGAGAGTTGTGACAGCCCAAAATTGACCCTAGCCGGGAAGTGGTTTCGGGATCGCTAAACCGAGTCACCGAAAGGTTTGAATGTGATGTTTATTGTCTAGAATATGTAATCATGAATGTGTAAAAATTTCAAGCTTCGATTTAGTCGATTGCATGTGAATTTAGTCAATAGGACTTATATGAGAAAATTTTAAAATGTGATAGGTCAATGCATGAGGACCTATTAGGGCATGTGGAAGAAAAAGGGGACTTGCATGTCAAATTCCCCCTCCCTAATATGTAGTGGCCGGCCATGCTATAGGTGGAAACATGTCTCCAACATGTTATGCTAGTGATGCATGTTAAGAATAATAAAATAATAAGCATGGTGATTAAATAATGAAAGAAGGGTGATGGAGAAAAAAAAAAAAAGTACATGGTCTCACCCCCCTCTTGTTGCCGTGAATTGAAGAAAGAAAACAAAAAAAAAAAAAGAGTTCATTCTTGAACATCCTTGGCCGAATAGAGGAAAGAAAGGAAGGGGAAAAAGGCTTGAGAAAAATCGGCTATGGTGGTGGTTAGACTAAGGTATGTTTGATGTTGTCTTTGAGATGCATGCATGTTTTAAATAGCCCATGTTTAAACTTTGAATCTTGTTGATAACATGAGCAATCGGTCATGAGAAAGTGTTCAAGGAAAAGGTTGTTGATGAAAGAAATTAATGTGTTAAGGGATTATATGAAACTTATTCATGTTTATATATGTTATATGCAACGAAAATGGTTGATGATTTTGGAGGTGATTAGCTTGAATCGGCCACGGTATATCCATAAACACGATCTATGCTTGTTATGTTACTCATGGTTAAAACAATTCGGCTAGGACATTCGGCCATGGATGGTTGTATTTCTTTGATGTTGTTTTTGATGCCTTAGGGCATTGAGAGTTGATTATAGATGAGGTGAGCTTCTTGATTTAAAAATTTGATGGATGTTAAGCTAATTGGGCAACCAAAGGTTCAATATTTTTGTTATGAGGTCATATGTGCATTCGGCCATGGTCTTTGCTTGAATATGAGAATTGTAATGTGATTTTCCTAAATTGTCTATGAATTTGGTTGTTGATTTCATGGTAATGGTATATTGAATCCATGAGAATTTAGTAAGGTTGCATTCGGCAACTTACTTGAAATTAAAAATCGATGTCTAAGCTTAGGTGATTTCGATGATGATATATGTGTGTATACATAAGTATATTTAGTTGATTCGGCTTTGGTAGTTGCATGAGATTATTAGCCGAATATACTAACATACATGTACATGTGAGATTGGATTGTAAATATTTAGCAAGGTGGTTAAACTAGTTAAATTATTGATATAGCTCAAGGAGCTAAAGGAGGTGAATCGAGCAAAGGCAAAGAAAAGGTTATCGAGTAGCCGAGTTGGAACCGTCTTACCCAACACGAGGTAAGTCATTAAGCATGTAGTTGGTATTATTTCAATGGTCATAATGTTGTGTATTGATGCTGAATGGAATGAATAAATGTACATATATATATGCATGTACGTATGTGATGATGAAATTGTTGAATGAAATAAATGAGGTGAGATGTAATGAGTTGTTGATCTCGGCACTAAATGTGCGGGATAACCATTTATGACCATGAGATTGGTGCTAAGTGCGCGGGATTAAATTGTACAGCACTAAGTGTGCGATTCTACTTTGTTGCACTAAGTGTGCGAAATGAATATGATGCACTAAGTGTGCGAATTGACCATGCGGCACTAAGTGTGCGGGTTTGACTATGTAGCACTAAGTGTGCGATTTGATTACGTGGCACTAAATGTGCGAGTTGATTATATAGCACTGAGTGTGCGGGCTCAATATACATTCGTGAATCATTATGGACACTATGTGTGCGACACTATTGAGCTGATCGCGGACAGCGGATCGGGTAAGTGTCTTGAGGACATGGCTAATATGTGCTATGCGTATACTTGGTGTTGAGCTCGGTAAGTTGAACCTATGTGACAACTATACTTGAAGTCACGTACATAAAAATTTATCGTAGGATGGGTGAAAGGCCGTTTTGTGGTTTGATTGTAACGAAAATAAATTGATTTATGAAAATGCTTCAATGTCCTATTGATGAGTATATGAATTGTGAAGGCATGAATTGATATGAAATTGAATCGGTAGGTTGGTGGAACTATGGTATGGTTCGGTATGGATGGAGTAAATTGTCTCATTCCATTTTATTCCTCTTGTGATAATGTTATTGATGTATAGTAGAGCATTGCTTATGACTTACTGAGTTATAAACTCACCCGGTGTTTCCTTGTCACCCATTATAGGTTGCTTGGACTCATCAATTTTTGCGGGGTCGGGCCGTCAACGAAGTCATCACACCAGATAGCTAGTTTTGGTACTTTCTTCTTAGTGTGCTTAGAAGATCATTTTGGCATGTATAAGCTAGTACGTTGTGTTTGAATTATGGCATGTAAACTTTAAGCCATGCGAAAATGGCACGAATGTTCGATTGAGTTGGATCGAGGGTAGGCATGAAATGGACCTAGTTACTTTCGTAACAGATGCTGGCAGCAGCAGTGTCATGAGATTGAAAAATCACTAAAAATAGTAGGAGTGGAATTAATTGATGAATAAATTATGTAATCGAAGCTCGATGAGTCTGTTTTCATGAGGAAGTAACGAAAAGATCATATGGGCAGTATATTAAGAGATAATCAGATTTTAGTGGGACAGGTCCAGAACGGTTTCTGGATTCCCTGCTCCAACTTTGGAAATTCATTATAAATTAACCAGAGATAATTAGGGGTCGTACCATATATGTGCAGATTCCTCTCTGAGTCTAGTTTCCATAGAAACAAACGGCAACAGTATTGAAGCCCCGTGCAGGGAGATATCCCAGTCGTAATGGGCAAAGGTCAGTGTAGTCGACCCCTGCAACTTGGGGAACTTTGACTAATAAACTGTACTAATTGGCCCAACCAAAAATTCTAGAAAAAAATACATAGATGGGCACATGAGTCTAGTTTCTGGGAAAAATTACGAAACTGATTTTCGAGTTACGAAACTCAAGATATGAATTTTAAAACGACTAGTACACAGATTGGGCAGTGTCTGGAAAATAAATTTTGTAAGAGGGTAAAGCCAGTCAACACCTCGTGTTCGACCCCGATGACGGTTTCGGGTTTGGGGTGTTACAACAATGGCGTCCGACATTTACGACCATACAATGCTTCATAAGGTGCCATCTTCAAACTCGTCTGATAACTATTATTATAAGCAAATTCTACCAACGGTAAGTACCTTTCCCAACTACCTTGAAATTCCAATACGCAACATCTAAGCATGTCTTCAAGAATCTGAATTACTCTCTTTGGTTGTCCATCAGTTTGTGGATGAAAGGCAGTGCTAAAATTTAACTTTGTACCTAATGCCTCTTGTAACTTTTGCCAAAACCGTGAAGTAAATCTCGGATCTCTATCCGAAATGATTGACAAAGGTATTCTATGAAGTCTAACAATGTCACAGATATACAATTCAGCCAACTTATTAAGAGAATAATCTGTACGTACCGGAATAAAATGAGCCGATTTAGTCAGTCTATCAACTATTACCCAGATGGCATTTTTCTTCCCCGGAGTTAACGGCAACCCCGATATAAAATCCATAGTAATCCGATCCCATTTCCATTAGTAGCCATGATAGGCTCGAGTAATCCTGAAGGTACTTGGTGTTCAGCTTTAACTGTTGACAAACTAAGCATTTTGATATAAACTCGAAAATATCTTTTTTCATTCCACTCCACTAGTACATTTTATTCAAGTCATTATACATTTTCGTACTGCCCGAATGAACCGCCAAACAACCATTATGTGCTTCATGCAAAATCTTTTGAATCAACTCATCATTTTTTGGTACACAAATCCGATTTTTAAACATCAAGTAACCATCAGAACCGATTCTGAAATCTGATCCCGTATCAGCTTCACATTGCTTTCTCTTGGCATGCAAATCTTGATCATTTTTCTGAGCTTCAGAAATCTCTTGTAAAAACATCGGTCTTGCTCTTAACTCTGCTAGAATCGAACCATCATTTGATATCTTTCACCGAGTGTTCATAGTTCTCAAAGCAAATAGCAATTTTCTGCTTAAAGCATCGGCAACCACATTCGCTTTTCCCGGATGGTAATCAGTAACAAGCTCGTAATCTTTCAATAACTCCAACCATCTTCGCTGTCTCAAATTCAAGTCTTTTTGTGACATCAAGTACTTAAGACTTTTGTGGTCGGTATATACTCGGCACTTTTCACCATACAAATAATGTTCCAAATCTTCAAAGCAAACTCTATAGCAGCCAATTCCAAATCATGAGTCGGATAATTCCTTTCGTGAGATTTTAACTGCCTCGAAGCATAAGCCACCACTTTTCCTTCTTGCATAAGTACACATCCTAAGCCATTTCGAGAAGCATCACTATACACCACAAATTCTTTACCTGATTCGTGTTGTACCAACACTAGTGCTTCAGTTAATAACTTTTTCAATTCTTCAAAACTCTGTTGACATTCTTCTGTCCATTCAAATTTAACATTCTTTCGGAGTAGTCTAGTCATAGGAGCAGCAATTATAGAAAATCCATTTACAAACCGCTGATAATACCCAGCTAGCCCCAAGAAACTTCTAACCTCGGTTACATTTTTCGGTGGTTTCCAATCAACAATGGCTGAAATCTTACTAGGATCAACCCGTATACCATCACCTGAAACAATATGACCCAAAAATCCAACTTCCCAGAGCCAAAATTCACTTTTAGTAAACTTAGCATATAGCTGCCTATCTTTCAAAGTTTGCAAAACTATCCTCAAATGCTCAGCATGCTCTGTCTCATCTTTTGAATAAATTAAAATATCATCTATAAACACCACAAAAAATTTGTCCAAGTATGACCGAAATATGCGATTCATTAAATCCATAAACACAGCAGGAGCATTTGTCAACCCAAATGGCATAACTAAAAATTCATAATGACCGTACCTTGTTCTAAAAACAGTTATAGGCACATCCGACTCTTTTACTCGCAGCTGGTAATACCCAAATCTCAAGTTAATCTTTGAAAACCATGTCGCTCCTTTTAGCTAATCAAACAAATCATCAATCCTTGGCAACGGATACTTGTTTTTGATTGTCACCTTGTTTAACTGCCGATAGTCAACACACAATCTCATAGAACCATCCTTCTTTTTCACAAATAACACGAGAGCACCCCAAGGTGAAAAACTCGGTCTCAAAAAGCCTTTATCAGTCAACTCTTGCAACTGTGACTTTAATTCTTTCAACTTTGCTGGTGCCATTCTATATGGAACAATCAAGATCGGAGCTGTTCTCGGTATCAAATCAATACCAAATTCTACTTCCCTGACTGGAGGCAAACCCGGCAATTCTTCTGGAAATACATCCGCAAATTCACACACAACCGACACTGATTCAACTTTCTTTTCAACTTCTTTTGTATTAATTACATAAGCCAAATAAGCTTCATAACCCTTTCTCAAATATCTTTGAGCCGACATCGAAGAAATCATACTAGATAATGCCTCTGATTTGTCTGGTTCAACCCGCAGAATTTCACCACTTTCACACTATAATTCTATAACCTTTTCTTTGCAACTTATTATAGCATCATGCAATGTCAACCAATCCATACCAAAAATAACATCAAATTCATCAAACGGCAACAACATCAAGTCGGCCAGAAAGTAATGACCCCGAATCATTAAAGGGCATTTCTTGCATACTTTATCAACTATCACACATTTGCCTAACGGATTCGACACTCTAATCATAAATTCTATGTTCTCAACAGGTATATTCATACTAGACACCAGTTTCATGCATACATATGAATGAGTAGAACCGGGATCAATCAAAGCAATAACATTAACATCATAAAGAGAAAATATACCAGTAATCACATCGGGTGATGAAACATCTTCACGTGCCTCTATAGCATAAGTTCTAGCTGGAGCCCTTGCTTCAGATTTAGCTGTTGAATCTCTGGCTACATTTTTGCTGCTTGCTTCATTTCCAGCTTTTCTCGAATATCTTCCCCTCGAGTCTGCACCACTAGCTTTTACATTCTTAAATTTTTGTTTCTCAGCTCTCTCTGGGCAGTCTCTAATAAAATGATCCGGAGAACCACACCGAAAACATTCATTCGCTCTACATGGGCCAAAATGATTTCTGCCACACCGCTGGCACTCAGCCTTAACAAATCTCGTATTTCCCACACGAGATTTAGGACCCACATTTTGCTTCTTAGAATTTCCATATGATTGTCCAGCCGAAACCTGTGAACGAGGATTCATATTTCTAGATTTTTTGGATTGCTGTGAGAATGAACTGCTCGTCGGTCTTTTTTTCCAATTTCTAGTCTCAGCCTCTATCTTTTTCTTCTCTTTAAGCAGTTCTTCAGCCTTGCAAGCTTGATCAACCAGTACTACCATTTCTTTTAATTCAAGAATCCCAACAAATACTTTGATGTCTTCATTGAGTCCGTCTTCAAATCGTCTGCACATTTTAGCTTCTGTAGGAATATATTCTCTAGCATACTTACTCAACCTGACAAACTCCCTTTTGTATTCAGTAACTGTCATGTACCCCTGCTTTAATTCAAGAAACTCTTTACGCTTCTGATCAATAAGTCTTTCACTGATATATTTCTTCTAAAATTCTTCTTGAAAGAACTCCCAAGTTACTTTCTCTTTCGATACTACTGAAATCAATGTCTTCCACCAATGATAAGCTGAATCCCTCAACAATGATATAGCACATATCAAGCATTCCTCAAGTATACAAGACAATTCATCAAATACTTGAATAGAATTCTCGAGTCAAAACTCTGCTTTCTCGGCATCATCATCAATATTTGCCCTAAATTCTTCGGCCCCTTGTTTATGGATTCTGTCAACTGGAGTTCTGTGAAATTTCATCAGATCTACACCTTGAGGCATCGGGGGTACAGGTTGAGGAATCGGGGGAGGTGGGGGACGTTGTGCATCCGGGTTCGTATGAACGAGCTCAGTATACCAAGCACTCATCATCTGAAGAAAGGCTTCCCGAGCCCCTTCTCCTCCTCCTTGACTAACAGTAGGAGGTGGATTTTCAGTTGGCACCGTCCCTTTAGCCGGAACTGGTGCATTACTCTCTACATCATCAGCCGCAACTGGATCGGGATCCATTTACTATAAAAAAAAATATTTAACAAGTCAGAAGTCGTCACACTATCACAATATATATATGGCATGTATAGCAAAACCCGTACATACAACACATTAGTCTGAGAATCGACTAAACCTGCTCTGATACCACCAAATGTAATGCCCCGTACCCAAGACCGTCACCGGAGTCGAACACGAGGTGTTAACAGGCTTAATTCATTACTTAAACAGCTCAAACAATTTATTTTTAAAATTTCCAGTCAAGCTAGCAATCTGCATCACAATCGCTTAAAAATTCATATCACGAGTTCCGAAACTCAAAATCCAATTCCGTAAATTTTTCATGAAACTAGACTCATATATATATTTACTAATTTTTTTTATAGAATTTTTGGTCAAGCCAATTAGTACAGTTTATTAGTTAAAGTCTCCCATGTTTTAGGGTTTGACTACTCTGACCTCTATATATTACGAATCAGATATCTCTCTGTACAGAATTTCAATGACTATGAAGTTTGTTTCTATTAAAACTAGACTCAATAAGGAATCTGTACATATAAATCATGACTTCTAATTATTGTTTTACAATTTATAATGAATTTTTAAAGTCATAATAGGGGATCTAGAAATCACTCTTGCCCTGTTTCACAAAAATTCAAATATCTCATAAAATATACTTTATATACCTGTTTTGTTCAATCCATATGAAAATAGACTAATTAAGATTCAATTTCATAACTTACTCATCATTTAATTCCATTTCTACTATTTTTAGTGATTTTTTAAATTTACATCACTGCTTCTGTCAGATTCTGTTTTATGGCAAGTTTCACTTTACTAAGGATTTTCATGGACTAAATAGCATTTTAAACATACATAACATCAAATATGACTTAGATTGGCCATTCCAATGGTTAATCATTTACAAACCCTTTTCTTACCAAACCATAGCCATATCATAAGATCAATTACACAAAGTGAGTGTTTTGTCATACATGCCACATTCAAAATACACAAGCCATTTTACCAATTTAAGCCTTCGGATAGTGTGAACGAGTCTTCGACCTATCCCGATTCTCAAGCAGGCATGTCAAAACTACAATGAAAGAAAAGGACGGAGTAAGCACAAATGCTTAGTAAGTTCACATGCAAATAACAAGTAACATAATCACACAATCTCACATAAAACATCATTTCCATAAACAACACCAAGACATTCATGTTTCATTTACATTTAATATCTTCCTACGATTTCATCATACCAAGTTTTCAACCCGAGGGTTTAAGCACATACTTGTCAAATTTTCTCATTTACCACACTTACCAACATGTCACCTTCATTTTAGGCCTTCTTCTTATTCACGTAAGATTCACCCGTTGAACACATCGGAATATAATTTGAATACGCGGATCTCATGAACATAAGAGCCATACCCGCAACTAGACAAACTCAATAGCCTGCGGAACTCGTGTAGCCAAGCTACCATGTAACCCGCCCATAAGTGAACTCGAACTCAACTTAACGAGCTCAGGCGTTCTCATCCATAAGTGAACTCGGACTCAACTCAACGAGCTCGGATGCCTAGTTACATCTCACGAACTCGGACTCAACCATCCTAGTGACATGTCACTTGTATTCTAATCTATTCCCAATGTTCAAACGGGCGTTTTCCTCGATCACACATCTTTGCCGTCTTCCACGGAATATCAAAATCGATACTTCGGTGATAGTTCATACTCATCAAGTAATTCACATAATTACATATTATTCAACAATAACCACAAAGCATAATTTTTCATGATAATAATCAGCATCATATCATATAACCACAAAGCCATTTTTAATAGCCGTAACTACTTCATTTTTCGCACACTTAGTGCCTCAAATTTGATTCATATTTCACATACTCCAACTTCTCAATCTAATTTCTATTTATTTCATCACATACAAACATTGTATAAACGATATGTATTATACACGAACTTACCTTGGACGTAAAAACAACGATATTAGTCGATTAATTGAGCACTTTCTTTTTGCCTCGATCTATGTCTGAATTTCTCCTTTATTGATCTATATGTATTCAAAATTAATTAATTTAATCACCAACACATTCAATTTAATCCATAAACACATAGTTAGCGCATTTTACAAATTAACCCTCAGATTTTCACATTTTGACAATTTAGTCCCTAATTCACAAAATCACAAAATACACAAAATATCTTTGTACACATGCCTAGCCGAATATACATGGTGTTCATATAAGCCCATATGTTTCATTTATTTCACATTTTAGTCCCTCAAAATCTCATTTTTACAATTTAGCCCAAATTACTCAAATTCATCAAAAATTCAAAGACAAAATGTACTAATCCAACACATATCTTTCATTTTCCATCAACTAACATTTCAAAACTCACAAAATCAACAATGGCATAATTCGAAATTATCATCAAAACTAGAAATTAAAACATGGGCTTTATAAAACACAAAGCAACGATCACAAAAACATAGAAATTATCAAAAACCAAGCAAAATATATACCTTAATCAACAATTACAAGTGCCAAACCCTAGTTGTGTTTTTCTTCTTCTTCTTTTTTTATTTTCGGAAATTACAGATGATAATGACCAATTTTCATGCTTTTGTTTTATTTTAATTTACATTATTAAGCTATTTACAATTTTAACCTTTTTATTTTCATTATAAAATCACATATATTAAGGCCATTAATATCCATTAACCATATCAATGCTCTAATTGTATCATAAGGAGCTCTCCTTTAATAAGACATAACAATTAAGCACTTTAATAAATAGAAGACCACTTTTACATTTTACGCGATTAGGTCCTTTTATCAAATTAAGCACACAATCAATAAAATTTCCACATGAAACTTTCACACATGCTTAAACACATACTGTAAACATAGAAAATAATATTAAAATATTTTTTTGACTAGGATTTTTGGTCTTGAACCATTATTCTGACTAGGGTCTAAACCGGGCTGTTACACAATAACTTTGCCTTCCTGCATCAAAATGCATCCCAGACCATTTAATGAAGCATCACTATAGATCACAAATTCTTTACTCGATTCGGGTTGTATTAACACTGGAGCTTCAGTCAATAAGGCCTTCAACTGATCAAAGCTTTTCTGACACTTTTCAGGCCAATCAAATTTCACACTTTTTGAAGTAACTTCGTCAACGGAGTCGCAATCATCGAAAAGCCTTTTACGAACCTTCGATAATAACCAGCCAGTCCCAGAAAACTGTAGACTTCAAAAACATTTCTCAGAGACTTCCAATCCAAAATAGTCGAAATTTTACTTGGATCAACACGGATACATGATGTTGACACAATATGGCCTAGAAAACTGACTTTTCGCAACCATAACTCACATTTGCTAAACTTCACATACAATTGCTTATCACGCAAAGTCTGTAGTACTATTCTCATATGCTCAGTATGCTCAGATTCATCATGGGAATAAATCAATATGTCATCAATGAATACAACAACAAATCGATCTAAATATGGTCTAAAATTTTTGTTCATCAAATCCATAAAGATAGCAAGTAAATTAGTTAATCCGAAAGGCATAACTAAGAACTCATAGTGGCCATACCTCGTTCTGAATGCAATTTTACCTCGTTCTGAATGTAGTTTTTGGAATGTCTGAGTCTTTTACTCGCAACTGATAATAGCTTGATCTTAGATCTATCTTTAAAAATACGGCTGCTCCTTTCAATTGATCAAACAAATCATCAATTCGTGGCAAAGGATATTTATTCTTGATAGTTACTTTATTCAACTGACATAATCAATACACATTCTCATCGTACAATCTTTCTTTTTCACAAACAGAACTGGTGCACCACAAGGTTTCTCAGTCTAGCAAACTCTATCAGTCAACTCTTACAACTGAGACTTTAATTCTTTTATTTCTGTTGGAGCCACTCTATAGGATCTATCGAAATCAGAATAGTTTCGGGCACTAATTCAATACCAAACTAAACTTCTCGAATCGAAGGTAATCCCAGAAGTTCTTTAGGAAACACATCAGGGAATTCACAAACAATAGGCACTGATTCAACTTTTTTTCCTGCTACTTTCGAATCGATCACATAGGCAAAGTAGGCTTCACAATCCTTTCTCACAAAACTCAGAGCTTTCATTGAAGACATCACAACTAGTAACCAATTTAAGTCACTAGATTCAATTCGGACTATTCCATCATTCTTGCATCTCTAATCAATAGTTTTCCATTTGCAATTCACAATAGCATCGTGCAAAGTTAACCAATCCATACCCAAAATTATATCAAATTCATCAAAAGGTAATAACACCAGATCAGCTGGAAAACAAATGTCTCGAAACATCAACGGTCAATTCTTGCAGACTTTGTCAACTAAAACACTTTTACCTAGGGGGTTTGATACTCTAATCACAAATTCGGTAGACTCTACAAGCAAAGTCTTACTGAATACTAAATTCATGCATATATACGAATGCGTTGATCTAGGATCTATCAAAGCAATCACAAAAGTATCATAAAGTGTGAAAGTACTAGTTATAACATCTGGAGACGAAGCTTCTTCACAAGCTCAGATGGCGTAGGCTCTAGCAGGTGCATGAGCCTTGGATCTAACAGTAGTGTCTTTTGTTCCCCTCTGACTGTTACTCACATTACCTGTATTTCTAGGAGGTCTACCACAAGATGCTTTGCCACTTGGCTTTGGATTTTGTGTAATCTCTTGCTTGACAGACTCGGGGCAATCACGGATAAAATGGTATAATGATCCACATTTCAAAAAATCCCGATCATACTGTCTACAATTGCCGATATTTCTTTCACCATAATGTTTACGCTCGGGTCGATCAGATCGAATATTTCCAACACTGGCAATAGATGTAGCTGGAGCTCTGAAGCTCGAATGAGTTCTAGCACGATCTCTACTCGAATTCCCCACATTAATCTTTGAACAGCTATAATCATCTCAGAACTTTTTCGACGCAGACTGAAATGATTTACTTGCAAATCTCTTTCTCATGTCTCTAGCTTCGGAATTGACTTTTCTTTTCTCTTTCCTGAGCGCTTCAGCTTTACAAGCTCGTTCAACAAGCACAACGAATTATTTTAACTCTAGAATCACGAACTAACAAACCGATATTCTTGTTCAAGCCATCCTCGAATCTCTTGCACATTATGGCTTCAGTCGAGACACATTCTCGTGTATACTAGCTCATTCTCACAAATTCTCGCTAGTATTCTGTAACAGACATACAGCCTTGTTTCAGCTCAAGAAACTCTTTGCGTTTCTGATCGATGAATATTTGACTGATGTATTTCTTTCGAAATTCAACTTGGAAGAAATCCCAGGTGACTCGTTCCCTCGAAACCACAGATATCAGTGTCTTCCACCAATGATACGTTGTATCTCTCAAAAGTGAAATGACACATTTTAAACATTCGTCCGGAGTCAATTATAATTCTTCGAACACTCGTATCATATTCTCTAACCAGAACTCAGCACTCTCAACATCATCACTAGTGGTAGCTCAGAACTTTTCGGCCCAATATTTTCTAATCTTATCAACTGGAGGCTTAATCAACTGATTCGGATTAGCTTGTGGCATAGCAGGGACTTGCGGACGATTAACCGGGGTTAAGGGTTATTGAACAGCCGAATTAATTCTAATGTACTGACTCAACTAATCATTCATCATTTGATAGAAGGCTTGTCTAGACTTTCCATCATGGCTACTCGTAGCCGATCTAGAATCAGATGGCATTTTCCCTTGCGCGGAAGCGGGCACATTACTCTTGACATCATCAGCTATGGCTCGTTCGGGTTCCATTTTCTATATAAAAACACATTTTCATTGTCAAGATTTATTGCACTATCGCAGTTCATAAATATGACATGTATAGCTAGACTCATATACGCTACGTTAGTTCTACAATCGACTAAACTATAGCTCTGATACCAACCAAATGTAACACCCCTAACCCGTATCCGTCGCTGGACTAAGGTTAAAAGTATTATAGGACAAATCGAAACATTTTACGAACAATTCAATAACTTCATCCACAAACATAGTCAAACATCATTATAGAGTCCCTTATATAGGTCATCAAGACCTTAATCATGCTGTAACACCCCTTGCTCGTATCCAATGCTAAAAAAGGGTTTGAGGTGCTACCGAACTTAAACTCAACCAATCTTAGGAAATCAGACCATAAAATCTTGATAAATTTAAAACTTTTCATTTCATAAGCAATTTGTGCCTTAATTTGGCTTATGTGGCCCAAAACATACATTCGAGGTGATTCGAGATCAACCCAAGCGCTCAAGAAAAACTTAGAAATTTTCATGCCTTAAGGCTCCACACGCCCGTCTCCTTGGGACATGCCCATGTCCTGCATCTGTGTGGCCAATTTAATTGTTTTTTACAATTTTTCATAAAACAAGTGCAGACTTCACACGGCCTAGACACACGCCCGGGTCCTTTACCCGTGTCCTTTCACACAACCTCAACACATCAGTGGCGCAGCCCGTGTGCAAAAACCTCGGTATTCTGTTTCTAATGTCAGCATCACATGACCATGGTATACGCCCATGTACTAGGTCATGCCCTCCACACGGCTGAGACACACGGCCGTGTCTCTACCCGTGTGATCCTTACCATGCATTCTGACTTGAAATTTCTAGGTGCAGGGGACACACGGCCTTCACAGATGCCCATGGGGCTGACCATGTATCACACACGGCTTAGACACACACCCATGTGTCTACCCGTGTGGACAACATGAGGCTATCTACCAAGCCTCCTTGCCACCCTAGTGTACCTATTTTCATGTCAAAACCAACCAATACCAAAACAAGCATAATAGACATTCATTCAACCATGAAGATGCATCTTTTATAGACTCAAAATGAAAGTCCTCATTCAAGGCTCAAGGTAAAGAGTAGAATCTATTCTAGACCAACACATTTGGTCCATTCTCAAGGACACAAATTAATAAGGTCTAGCCCTATACATGCCATAATCAAAAATATAAATCCAACTATATCGAGTATTATGGCTGACATTGTGATCGATTTCTCTAACTTCAAGGGATCCTTGAGCTAATTAAGTGGTACTGAAAGAAAAGGGGAAAGAAAGAGAGTAACCATAAAGCTTAGTAAGTTGCATATAAATAAATACACAACAACAATTTCACCATTAGTCATCATGCTCATAACTCAAAGATAAGCATAAACTTGAATTACTCATTACCATCTACTCAAGTCACATTCTCTAATTTGAGCTCATCACTCATGCATACCAAATAGGTACCTATACCACTCACAACATTATTATACTTTCCTTATCAAAATCACTTTCGTAACCTTTAAAGTTGAACCTTTCGAAATACTATCGGATACTCTATAAGCCTCAAACATGGGATAAGTTGCCGATTCCATGTCCCAGACATGGTCTTACACTTGCTATCATCATCGAGGCCAATGCCATGTCCGAGACATGGTCTTACACTAGCTCTCGTATATACGTGATGATGCATGTCCCAAACATGTCTTACACTAGCACAATTTTCAGCCAATACATGTCCCGAACAAGTCTTACACTGGCTATCATCGTCGAGGTTGATGCATGTCCCAGACATGTCTTACACTGGCACTCATCTCTACGCCGATGCCATGTCCCAGACATGGTCTTACACTGGCACTCATAATGTGGTCGATGCATGTCCCAGACATGTCTTACACTAGCACACAAGTAATCTGAATGTTATGGCATGAATATCCGGTTTGTTTCCTAGGGTCCCAACTAGGTCTTTTTATTATCTCAATCATTAATATGCATTCTTAGTTCACAATCTAGCAATTCATACTATATCAATTCAATAACAATTCGAATACATACATTAATAATGTAGTTGTATCATTTACATACAACTTACATAGGTTTACAAAATGTACTCGACTAGTCGGTTTAGTCGATTTGCTTGGCTTTCCCCCGATCTATGTTCAGATTCGATAAATCTTGATCTATAATAGCAAAAATGCACTCATTTATCACTAATTACAATTAGGCAATCATAAATTCATATTTTTGGTAAAATGACTATTTTGCCCCTAGACTTTAGTAATTTGACCATTTTACCCTTATGCACGAAATTCAATTTTTTATCAAATTTCCTCTTATCTTAGGCCTAGCCGGCCCCTTTTTACTCGTATAGCAACCCCAAATTCTCACTATTTCACACACTAACCACCTATTTTGCAGCTTATGCAGAATAGCCCTTTTAGGTGTTTTCATGCTAACACCTTTCACAAAAATTGTTTAGAACTCTTCTAAGATTCATTTTCTTCTATAAAATTTTAGAAAACAACATAAACTCTCTCAAGGTAAATCCCTAGACTTATCACCATTTTTCAAAATAGTCCTCTCATTTGAAAGCCTATGATATAAGCATGCCAAAAATGTAAAAATCATCAAGAAAATCATCAAGATCACTTACATTATGAGAAGAATAAGTTGCTGCAAATTTTCAACTTTCAAACCTCCATATTTGCTGATATTTTCGGTGGAGAGAAAGGATGGAGAAGAAGAAAGATAATAGCTAGGCTTTTAGGTATTATTTTATCACCAAATCATGACATCACTTACCTAAACCTTGACTATTTGTTTAAAATTCATCTCATGGCCGGCCAACAAAATTAAAAAGGGTATAATTTCCCTTTCAAAGCCCTCAATTTTAGTTCTCTAGCTAATTGACACATTTGGGTACTAAAATGCAACTTTTTCCTTTTATGCGACTTTAGTACTTTTTCGCAATCGGGCTCACAAACATTAAAATTAACTCCCCAAGTTTTTCATGCTCTAATATAATCATACTATAACCTCATAATAATAATAACAACAACAATTTTCCCAACTTTAGATTTGTGGTCCCGAGACCACTGTTCTAACTAGGCCCTAATTTGGGCTATTAAATTTCTCCCCCTTTAGGGATTTTCGTCCTCAAAAATCTTACCGATGAATAAGTTCGAGTACTGCTCTCTCAGAGACTCCTCCGGTTCCCATGTGGCTTCTTCGGCCCCATGTTTACGCCACAAAACCTTCACAAGTGGTATATTCTTATTTCTTAAATGTTTGACCTCTCGAGCTAAAATCTTAACTGGCTCCTCACCATAAGTCATATCCGGAAGAATCTCAACTTCAGTTGGCGTAATTACATGCGAAGGGTCTAATCTGTACCGGCGTAACATGGAGACATGAAACACATCGTGAATCTTTTCTAACTCTGGCAGCAAATTCAAACGGTAGGCAACAGGCCCTACTCTCTCGATAACCTCATAAGGTCCTATGAAACGAGGACTCAACTTGCCCCTTTTTCCAAACCTGAGGACTTTCCTCCACGAGGAAACTTTCAAAAATACTTTATCATTGACTTCAAACCTAATTTCCTTTCGTCTCAAATCCGAGTAGGATTTTTGTCTATCTGAAATGGCTTTTAGGCAGTCACGAATCACTTTAACTTTCTCCTCAGCCTCTTTGACCAAATCGACCCCGTGAATCTGATTCTCTCTCAACTTAGTCTAGTATAAGGGTGTTCGACACTTTCGCCCGTACAAGGCCTCATAAGGCACCATTTTCGGACTCGACTGATAGCTATTGTTGTAGGCGAATTCAACCAATGGTAAGTATTTTTCCCAACTTCCTTGAAATTCGAGAACACAACGTCTCAACATGTCCTCTAAGATCTGTATTACTCTTTCGGACTGTCCGCCAGTTTGTGGATGGAATGTCATGCTGAAACTCATTTTAGTTTCCAAAGCCTCTTATAACTTTTTTCGAAACCTCGAGGTAAACCTCGGATCTCTATCTGATACAATTGACAACGGCACTCCATGAAGCCTTACGATCTCAAAAATATACAAGTCTGCTAATTTCTTGAGGGAATAATCGGTACACATTGGTACGAAGTGTGCCGACTTAGTTAATCTGTTGACAATAACCCATACTGTATCTTTCTTTTTCGGGGTTAGTGGCAAACTGGTCACGAAGTCCATAGTGATACGATCCTATTTCCACTCGGGAACCATAATAGGCTGAAGTAAACCCGAAGGTACTTGATGTTCAGCCTTTACTTGTTGACACACTAGACACTTGGAAACGAACTCTGAAATGTCTCTTTTCATACCCGACCACCTATAATATCCTGAATTAGGGCCTAATCAGAATAGTGGTTTTGTGACCACAAATTCGAGATAGAAATAATTATTTTATGATTATTTTGAGGTCTATGATATGATTGCATGATTGCGTGAAAATTTCGTGAAGAAATTCTATGCATAAAGTGCTTAATTTGAAGTTAGGGACTAAATTGAATAAGTTTCAAAACTTGTATTCTAGAAGTTTCTAGTATGAAATTGATTTGAAATATTAATTAGGAGGATTAAATAGCAATTTGACCAATTTCAAAGTTTATGGAAAAATATTGGACATGAATGGAATTTTTGGAAAGTTTAGTATTAAGGGCATTTTGGTCATTTAAGGGTAAAATGAATTAAAATACAAAATTAAAAGCCAGTTTTGGTCATCTTCTTCACCATGGACGTGTATACCAAGGGAGACTCCATGGCTAGGGTTTCCAAGCTTCCAAACTCGATTGTAAGTCTGTTCTAGCCTCGGTTTTAATGATTTTTACATTTTTGGAGTCCCGGTAACTTGATTTAGCTTATGCTAGCAATAATTCAACCTAGGGTTCATATTTGGAAAAATACCCATAGGTGAAATTTGTGTATTTTGGTGTTTTATGATAGAATATGAGGTTTTAAATTATGTTAGACAACTTGTGCTACTCAGTTTTAAGTGAAAACGAGCAAAATGGCTTAATCGGTAAAAATACCTAATAGTCATAAGTACATGTTAGAGTGAGAATTTTATGTTTCCATAGAAGGGAAAAATGATCAGCATGTCATAAAACATAAGAAAATAGGATGAATTTTAATTTCCGAACCTTGGGGCAAAAGTGAAAATATGCAAAAGTTTAGGAGTCAAAATGAAAATTTTCAAAAATATGATTTTTGGACCCGTATGAATAGTGTGACTAATTATTAGGCTAAATGTGATATTATAGATGAAGGAAATCGAGATTCGGGCTCAAATCGGGAAAATACAATGTTATGGAATAAAATGGTAAATTGATGTTCCTGGATCGAGGTAAGTTCGTATGATAATAATAATGCAATGTTATATTTGAATTATATTTCTTACTATTATTGCATATATTTTATGATTTAGTATATTGGAAAATTTGATGGAATGGTGTTTATGATGTGGAAATATGACATGAAAGAATGTTACATGAAATGCAATAAAATGATTATACATGACAAGTGATATATGAAATATGTGATATATGTTATGTAAATTCTTAAAAGCTAATTTGATATTTGAGTTCTGTCTTATTATACTATGAATGGACAATTGGTACTATGGATAGTAAGATCGACACTTCGAGTAAATTCGTACATAAATAATCTATCGATTCTTTTTATGTTATTATATTTTGATATCATATGAAATGTGGCTGCCTATCAAATGGTTACTTGATGTAAATTATGAATTTAAATTGATTACGGACAATTTAGTAAAATGTTGAAAAGTGAGGAATTTCCCGATTGAACCTTCGGAATAAAAACGATACGAATGATCTATTGTAAGGTCGCATGTGTAGTACTAAGTGCAGGCTACTATGCGTACCCGAAAACTGTGATCACGTGTGTAGTACTAAGTGCAGGCTACTACGTGTACCGGATAATTGGTCAGTGTGTAGTACTAAGTGCAGGCTACTACGTGTACCGGATAATTGGTCGCATGTGTAGTACTATGTGCACGCTACTATGCATATCAGATAGCTTTGGCTACAAGTGTGAAAATATGTGCAGGCAATTGAGTATCAGTTATTATTCCGAAGAGTTCAACGGGAAAATTGATTAAGTAAAAATACAATTGAGCATCATTATATGATGAATAAGTGTAGGTATATGTTTATGAAAAATTATGAGCAATGTGCTCGATAATTGGGTGAATTTCGATAAGACAAAATGGATTAAGAATGAATTTTAGTGGTAAAACAGTGTTGGACAGCAGCAATTGCATGACTTTGAAAATTCACTAAAAATTTTGGAAGTTGAATAAAAATGTAAATGATATATGAAAATAAATCTTAATGAGTCTATTTTCACATAAAAGAAAAAAGGGAAGCAAAAGAATTATATATTGTGTGATATTTGAATTCTTGTGAAACAGGGTCTGAATGAATTCGAGATCCCCTATTCTGATTTTAGAAATTCACCATAAATTGTACAAAAATTATTCAGAGTCATACCTTACATTCATGGATTCCTTGTTGAATCTAATTTTAAGGGAAACAAACATCATGGTCTTTGGAATTCTGTACAGGGAGAAATTCGGTTCGTAGTGCACAGGGCTCAGAGTAGTCATACCCTGAAATAGGGGAGACTTTAACTAATAAACTGTATTAAATGGCCCGACCAAAAATTCTAGAAAAAAATTAGTAACTAGACATATGACTCTAGTTTCATAGATAATTTACGGAATTGGATTTCAAGTTTTTTAACTTGAGATATGATTTTTTTAACACTGGGACTCCAGAAAACAGCCTGTCCTGAATATGTGTAATTGTACATTTATAGTGTTTTATCTTGAAAAGCATGGTAATAATTGCTTATTATTTTCATATGAACTTACTAAGCATAAAGCTTACCCATCCTCTCCATTTCTTTAGTATTGGCAGGTCGACTCGGGGTTGGAGATCGTCGGAGGCAAAATTACACTATCAAACTATCATTTTTGGGAAAATTAATTCAAATATTAGAAATATCAAGTGAGTGGCATGTATAGGAAGTTGGTTTGTCATATGTATTTTTATTATGATTTTGACCATACGTATCAGTCTGCATTGAGTTATCGTATAAAATCATGAGATGTGGTCCTTATCCATTATGGTTTATAAGTTTAATTAATCGTGCCATGTCCTATGTTTTGATGTGATGATATAGTTAGCTTTGTTTGTTATGCATGTGTTCGAAAAGTTTTGAATTAAATGAAATTTTATGGCCCGGTTTTCGTCTATGTGTATTGTTAAGTCTGGTAATGCCTCGTACTCTGTTCAAGCCTTGGATACGGGTAAGGGATGTTACACCACCAATACATTCTCTTAAGGTCGTTGTAAATTTTTACACTACCTAGGTGGATGGATAAACAACCACCATGTTCCTCTCTCAGAACCTTCTGAATTAGCTCATCGTTCTTGGGTACACAAATTCTGTCTTTGAACATTATACAACCATCGGTATTAATACAAAAATGTGATTCAATCTCTGACTCACACTGAGTTTTCTTGGCTTGCAATTTCTCATCACATTTCTAAGCTTCATGGATTTCATGAAGAAAAGTTGTCTAGCTCTCATCTCTGCTAGGACCGAATCATCATTAGATATAGTCAACTGAGTGTTTAAGGCTCTCAAGGCAAACAATGACTTCCTACTCAAGGTGTCGGCTACTACATTCACTTTTCCCGGATGGTAGTCGATAATTAATTCATAATCCTTTAATAGCTTTAACCATCAGCGTTGCCTCAAATTCAACTCCTTTTGATTCATCAAGTACTTTAAGCTCTTATGGTCGGTGAATACTTGCCATTTCTCTCCATACAAATGATGTTTTCAAATCTTCAGCGCAAACACCACAACGGCTAACTCCAAATCATGGGTCGAATAATTTCTCTAGTGTGGTTTTAGCTGTCTCGAGGCATAGGCTATAACCTTGCCTTCTTGCATGAGCACACACCCCAACCAATTTAAGGAGGCGTCGCTAAAAATCACAAATTTCATGCCTGACTCTGGTTGCAGTAACACTGGGGCTTCCGTTAACAAAGCCTTTAATCTCTCAAAACATTCCTGACACTTTTCTGTCCATTCAAACTTGACATCCTTTTGCAGTAGCCTAGTCATCAGGGTAGCTATCATAGAAAATCCATTTACAAACCGTCTGTAGTATTCAGCTAAACCCAAAAAGCTTCGAACCTCTGTTACATTCCTCGGTGGTTTCCATTCCACAATAGTGGAGATCTTATTTGGATCAACTCGGATTCCATCACCCGACACAATATGTCCTAGAAACCTGACCTCTTTAAGCCAAAATTCATTCTTGCTGAACTTAGCATATAATCTTTTATCTCTCAAGGTTTACAACATAACCCTCAAATGCTCCGCATGCTTGCCCTCATTACGCGAATAGATCAATATATCATCGATGAAGACAACAACAAACTTATCCAGATACAGTTTGAATATGCGGTTCACCAAATCCATAAATACTGCCGGGGCATTAGTCAAACCAAAGGGCATGACAAGAAACTCATAATGCCCATATCTTGTCTAAAACGCAGTCTTCGGCACATCTCGCTCTTTAACCCTTAACTAATAATAACCAGACCTTAGATCAATCTTAGAAAACACGGTAGCTCCCTTCAATTGATCAAACAAATCATCGATCTAAAGGGTATTTGTTCTTCACTTTTACTTTGTTGAACTTCCTATAGTCGATGC
The DNA here is from genome assembly GCF_007990345.1 of Gossypium hirsutum. Taxonomy (NCBI): domain Eukaryota; kingdom Viridiplantae; phylum Streptophyta; class Magnoliopsida; order Malvales; family Malvaceae; genus Gossypium; species Gossypium hirsutum. The sequence continues at coordinate 27,002,863 of NC_053435.1, read as the reverse complement.
ATAATCTCATCGTCCCATCTTTCTTCTTCACAAAGAGTACCGGAGCACCCCACAGAGAATAGCTTGATCTCGCAAAACCCTTGTCTGTTAGATCTTGCAACTGTGGTTTCAACACTTTTAGCTCCGTTGGAGCCATCCTATACGGAGCGATCGAGATAGGTGTCGTACCAGGAACCAATTTAATTTCAAACTCGACTTCTCTCACTGGAGGTAATCCAGGTAATTCCTCCAGAAACACGTCTATGAACTTGCAGACTGTCGGCACTAATTCAGTCTTTAACTCTGACTCTTGGGTATTCAGCACAAAAGCTAAATAAGCGTCATACTTCTTTTTCAAATATTTCTCAGCAGTCAATGGCGATATTACCATAGGCAGGTTATCTGACTCATCTAGTCCAACTCAAAGAACATCCCTATTTTCATGTCTTAGCTCAATTACTTTTCTTCCACGGTCTACTACAACACCATGGGAGGTCAGCGAATCCATCCCAAGAATTACATCAAATTCATTAAACAGCAACAACATCAAGTTGGCTGGAAAACAATGGCCTCTAATCATCAAAGGACAATTTCTACATACTTGGTCCACTGACACATGCTTGCCTAACGGGTTGGACACTCTTATTACAAACTTAGTGGACTCTACTAACATATTCATATGAGGTATCAATTCCATAAAAATGTAAAAGTGAGTAGATCCTGGGTCAATTAAAGCAACAACAGTTATATCATAGATACAAAAGGTACCCGTGATCACATCGGGAAACTCTGCATAGGTCCTCGCTGGCGCTCTGCCTTCAGACCTCGCTGCAACATCTCTTGACGCGCCTCTACCACTAGTCCCACTCCCGAGGTTCTTTTGTGGCCTACTCTTTAAGGGAGCACTACTTGCTTTCATATATTTTTTTCTTCCTCTCTCGTCCATCTCAGGACAATCACGGATAAAGTGGTCAAGTGACCCACACTTGAAACAACCCCTCTCGTTTACTTGGCATTTGCCTAAGTGACGTCTCCCACATTGTGGACACTCTTGCCTATTTGGCTGAGTGCTACCAACACTAGCAAACGAAGTAGCCTGGGCTTTAGATGCCATATTCTATTGATTCTTGTTTCTCCTCGAATACCCTACCGAAGCATTCGATTGGGTAGTAAATTCGTTTGATCTCTTGGATGAGGATTGATGTGCTTTCTCCATCTATCTTTTCTTTAAATCCTACGACTCAATGGCCGCTTTCCTCCTCTCTTTCACCAGTTCCTCTACCTTGCACGCTCTCTCAACAAGCACCACAAATTCTCTTAATTCCAGGATGCCATAAACACTCGGATATCTTCATTGAGGCCATCCTCAAACCTCTTACACATGGTAGCTTCAGTGGATACGCATTCTCGCGCATACTTGCTCAGTTTCACGAACTCACGCTTATACTCTGTCGCAGTCTTATTACCCTATTTCAACTCGAATTTTTTTTCCTTTTCTGGTCCATGAACCTCTGGCTAATGTACTTCTTTTTGAATTCTTCTTGGAAAAATTCCCAAGTTACTCTCTCTCTCTCAGCACTACTGACACAAGGGTGTTCCACCACTGATAGGCAGAATCTCGTAAAAGTGACATTGCACACTTTACGCATTCCTCAGGTGTGCATGAGAATTCATCGAATACCCTTATGGTATTCTCTAACCAAAATTCTGCCTTCTCCGGATCATCATCTAAGTTAGCCTAGAATTTTTCAACCTCTTGTTTTCGGATCTTGTCCACTGGAGGCTTTTTTCTTCTAAACATGTCCGCACCTTGCGGAGCTACCAGGGCATACTGAGGAATTGGGGGAGGTGGGGGAGGTGGGGGAGGTGGAGTGTTCAGATTCGCATGAACGAACTCCGAATACGAAGCATCCATCATTTGGAGGTAGGCTTCTCTAGCCCCTCTGCCTAGGCCAATACTCACGGGCTCACTCTCTACTGGCGCGGTCCCCTCTACTGGAGTCGGTGCATTACTTTCCACGTCATCTGTCGTGGTTCTATCAGGATCCATTTACTATATGTAAATAAAATTTATAATTGTCAGGAATCGTCACACTATCAATATATTTTTATGGCATGTATAGCTAGACTCGTGCTCTAGCTAGGTTAGTCTTAGAACCAACTAAACCATAGCTTTGATACCACAAAATGTAACACCCCTCACTCGTATCCAATGCCGAAACATGGTTTGAGGTGCTACCGAACATAAACTCAACCAATCTTAGGAAATCAGACCATAAAATCTTAATCAATTTAGAAATTTTCATTTCATAAGCAATCTGTCCCTTTATTGGGCTTATGAGGCCCAAAACATACATTAGAAGTAATTCGGGATCAACCCGAGGGCTCAAGAAAAACTTAGAAAATTTCATGCCTTAAGGCTCCACATGCCCGTGTGGGTATAGGGCACACACCCCTCTGCTTGGGACACGCCCATGTCCTGCATCCGTGTGGTCAATTTAAATTTTTTTTACAATTTTTCATAAAACAAGTACAGACTTTACACGGCTTAGACAAACACCCGTGTCCTTTGCTCGTGTCCTTTCACACAGCCTCAACACACCCATGGGGCAGCCCATGTGCAAAAACCTGGGTATTCTGTTTCTGACGTTAGCATCACACGACCATGGTACACACTTGTGTACTAGGCCGGGCCCTCCACACGGCTGAGACACACGGCCGTGTCTCTGCCCGTGTGAACCTTACCATGCATTCTGACTTGAAATTTCTAGGTGCAGGGGACACGCGGCCTTCTCACATGCCCATGGGGCTGATCGTGTGTCACACACGGCTTAGACACACGCCCGTGTGTCTACCCATGTGGACAACATGAGGCTATCTACCAAGCCTCCTTGCCACCCTAGTGTACCTATTTTCATGTCAAAACCAACCAATACCAAAACAAGCATAATAGATATTCATTCAACCACGAAGATGCATCTTTTATAGACTCAAAATGAAAGCCCTCATTCAAGGCTCAATGTAAAGAGTAGAATCTATTCTAGACCAACACATTTGGTCAATTCTTAAGGACACAAATTAATAAGGTCTATCCCTATACATGCCATAATCAAAAATATAAATCCAACTATACTGAGTATTAAGGCTGACAGTGTGATCGATATCTCTAACTTCAAGGGATCCTTGAGCTAATTAAGTCGCACTGAAAGAAAAGGGAAAAAAAAAGAGAGAAAGCATAAAGCTTAGTAAATTGTATATACATAAACATACAACAACAATTTTACCATTAGTCATCATGCTCATAACTCAAAGATAAGCATAAACTTGAATTACTCATTACCATCTACTCAAGTCACATTCTCTAGTTTGAGCGCATTACTCATGCATACCAAATAGGTACCTGTACCATTTACAACATTATTATACTTTCCTTATCAAAATCACTTTCGTAACCTTTAAAGTTGAATCTTTCGGAATAATACTGGATATTCTATAAGCCTCAAACATGGGATAAGTTGGCAATGCCATGTCCCAGACATGGTCTTCCACTTGCTATCATCATCGAGGCCGATGCCATGTCCCAGACATGTCTTACACTGGCACATAAGTAATCCGAATGTTATGGCATGAATATCCGGTTTGTTTCCTAGGGTCCCAACTAGATCTTGTTACTATCTCAATCATTAATATGCATTCTTAGTTCACAATCTAGCAATTCATACTATATCAATTCAATAACAATTTGAATACATACATTAATAATGTAGTTGTAACATTTACATACAACTTACCTCGATTTACAAAATGTACTCGACTAATCGGTTTAGTCGATTTGCTTGGCTTTCCCCCGGTCTAGGTTCAGATTCGGTAAATCTTAATTTATAATAGAAAAATGAGCTCATTTAATCACTAATTACAATTAGGAACTCATAAATTCATATTTTGGTAAAATAACTATTTTGCCCCTAAACTTTAGCAATTTGACCATTTTGCCCTTATGCACGAAATTTAATTTTTTATCGAATTTCCTCTTATCTTAGGCCTAGCCGACTCCTTTTTACTCTTATAGTAACCCCAAATTCTCACTATTTCACACACTTACCACCTATTTTGTAACTTATGCAAAATAGTCCCTTTAGGTGTTTTCATGCTAACACCTTTCACAAAAGTTGTTTAGAACTCTTCTAAGATTCATTTTCTTCCGTAAAATTTTAGAAAACAACATAAAATCTCTCATGGTAAATCCCTAGACTTATCACCATTTTTCAAAATAGTCCTCTCATTTGAAAGCCCATGATACAAGCATGCCAAAAATGTAAAAATCATCAAGATCACTTACATTATGAGAGGAATAAGTTGCTGCAAATTTTCAGCTTTCAAACCTCCATATTTGCTGATATTTTCGGTGGAGAGAAATTGATGGAGAAGAAGAAAGATAAAAGCTAGGCTTTTAGGTATTATTTTATCACCAAATCATGACATCATTTACCTAAACCTTGACTATTTGTTTAAAATTCATCTCATGGCCGGCCAACAGAATTAAAAAGGGTATAATTTCCCTTTAAAAGCCCTCAATTTTAGTTCTCTAGCTTATTGACACATTTGGGTACTAAAATGCAAGTTTTATCTTTTATACGATTTAGTCCTTTTTCGCAATCGGGCTCACAAACATTAAAATTCCCTCCCCAAATTTTTCATGCTCTAATATAATCATATTATAACCTCATAATAATAATAATAATAATAATAATTTCCCCAACTTTAGATTTGTGGTACCGAGACCACCGTTTCGACTAGGCCCTAATTTGGGTTGTTACACATGCTTTGAAAGGGGTGGGGACTAGACCAAGCTCATACAAATTTTTTTCAAAACTTAAACATTTTACAAAGTTGTACAGGTCACATGCCCGTGTGCCTCACACGAGTTTAGACACGCCTGTGTGTCTAGGCCGTGTCAAAACAAGGCATACATACTGACTTGTCCACATGGCCACAAGACACGCCCGTGTGCCAGGCCGTGTGTAAATTAGGGAGGCTACTAACTTTTGGATCACTCAGCCAGTCACACGCCTGTGTGTCTAGCCCGTGGTCCAAATTGACTTGGCCACACGGCCTAGGGTGTGCCCGTGTGTGCGACCGTATGGTCTGCTCAGGCTCATTTCGAAATGGACCTCAAGTAACAAGGCTAAGACACACACCCATGTCCTTGCCCATGTGGGCAAAAATAGGCTCTTTACAAGGCCAACTTGCCACCCATTAAGGGTCCTCCCTGCAATCATCAAATAGGCATAAATTGCACATCAAATTTCAATTATTTCACAACCATTTATACCAATTCATTATCCACATATTTCATGTTTGAAACACATATCAAATCATATCATTCCATAAGCGAAATACCTACCAAAACATATGATTTATAACCTTAATATCCATCATTCAATCTCATGCCATAATCTTACCTTTTCTCCAAATAAGCACAATTCAAAAACTTACCAATTTCACCAATTTCTTTGGCCATTCATGAACACATCAAACATACCACTATTGCATCACATATCATATACTAAAATCTAACCATAAGTTCAACCATAATTAAGCTATATCACATGGCTAAATATACACTTCACAAAACATATTCAATTACCTCTAGCCTATACATGCCATACTTCAATATATACATTTTCAAAAGGTACCAAAATATAGTTCGATAGTGTGGTGACGATCCTCGATGATCCCCGAGATCCCAATAGCTACGATATCTATAAAACAATGCAAACACACACAAAGTAAGCTTTCAAAAGCTTAGCAAGCCATACACAAATAAACTTATCAACTTAAGCATATAAACATCATAAAATACATATACTTCATGGCCAAGATACTAACATATACCACATAGTTCATATATAATTCACATATTTCCAATCCATTTGCTCATATAACATATTTTCTCATAATTATATCATATGTTCACAAAGGTACATGTACTTACCTTTCATTCTCAATATAGTGTACAATTCAAGCATACTTGAATCGAATACGCATTTCATATAATCATTCGTATCTTGAAATGCCCGTTGAATTGTTTAGAATCATAAGGATACGCGGATAACTCAAAAAGCTCGTACAATGGCAATGTCCTATATGTGGTCTTACATGTAATCAAATATCAGTGCCACTGTCCCAGACAGGGTCTTACACTAAATCAAGTATGATGCCAACATCCCAAAGGTGGTCTTACACGTAAATCATAAGTCGATGCCAACGTCCCAGACGTGGTCTTACACGATAACACATATCGGATCCTATGTCATGACATATGTATCCTAACTATTCCTAAGGTTCGTACAGGGCTTTTTAGACGTCGGAACTCTGTCGATACTTTCTTGGATGTCTCATATTCAAAGCATAAAGCCATTCATTATTGTTCAATAACATATAAGCATAAAAAAACCATTTTCAATACATTTATTTGTATATGGACTTACCTTGTACGGATTCAGATAGATGGAATCGACTACTCGACGACTTTTGACTTTCCCCAATCTAATTCTGTTTTCTTTAATTCTTGATCTTAATCAAGCAAGGTCTTTTCTGAACCCTAACTTGCGTTTAGCTTCTTATTTTCTTTATGTTTTTCAGAAAAGTGATGAACATATGAAGCAAAATTATGTTTTCTTTTATTATAATAGGTTTATTATAACATTTAATAAACACATAATAAATCGTCATTAATGTCCATTAACCCTTTCAATGGTCTAATTGCAACATAAGGACCTCTCAATTAAGAAGACATAGCAAATAAGCACTTTAACAAATGGAAGGTCACTTTTACATTTTACATGATTAAGTCCTATTATCAAATTGAGCACAAAAAGGATTAAATTTTCATACGAAACTTTCTGTAACACCCCAAACCCGGCCCAGACATTATGACCGGATCCGACATGCCACATCGAAGCGTTCAAAACATTTTATATTGTTGATCCAGAAAAACTTACTTAGTTTTTTAAAAGATAATTTCATTATAGGTTAAAGTGAATGGAAGCTGTGCACCAGGTAGGAAACCGGAAAAGAGGTGGTGAGTCCATCGGACTGCTTAAGTACCAAGCTCCCTTCGGATCCAATCCTAGACATGCATACCACCATTGCCACACCTTAACATCATGGATATTTCTAGGAAACCGATTTGATTAACTCATTTTTAGGAGAAGTGATTAATTTTGGAAAATACTTTCATTGCCGAAGCTTTGCTTGTTGTTGTGTTATTTTGAAATCAATTGTTGTTTTTGAAAATGCGCCCTAAAGCTATCCAATTTCAACAGTTAAAATAAGTAATACCTATCTTAATAATACATATTAAAACCATCAAAAATAATTAAGCGGCCTTATTACATTTAAAAAACCCAAAACTTCAAACGTAAATAAAAGGATGTCCAGTACACCAGAAGAAAATCAAACTTTCAGAACGGGTGGCCACTCCGAATTCCCTCACAGCTCCAAGCCCACTATGGTTGGGATTACCTGCGTGGATGAAAATAAAAGGGTTGAGTTTGGGAAAACTCAGTGTGTAAATTAACCCAACCATAGCCTATATCAGCTCAAACCACAGAAATAGAATAAGTTGGCCTTAGCCCAAAATAGAATTCAGAATAAAGCCTATAGGCCCATAACAGAACAGAACAGATGTTACATGTTTATGCAGAAACCTAACCCAGATTCATCCATAACACCCCCGTACCAGCCTTACACCATGTGAGGAGACTACTCGACCCACCCAACCGCTACACACCACAGAAATCGTAGCGAGGCTGCCAGATATTGTGACGAAGTCACCAGATACAAATATTGTGGCAGAGCCACCAAAACAGATATATTTGGCAGAGCCACCAGATCAAATAATTGTGGCATAGCCACCAGGACGCTTCCTCCATAGTATAACCCAAGTCCCCATGCAACAGATATATAATCATGGCATACATCATACGGAATCAGATCGTCATGCTTTTCAGTCAAAAGTAACCCTAGGGGTATAATGGTAATTTTGCATACATAGGGGTATTCAAGTAATTTAACTATTATTTAAGGTTTTCATACATAACATAGCCATTTACGTACGATCAGAAACACTTACCGCGTTTTCTTACCAATTTGGGCCCGTTGGCCCATTATCCCGTTTTTGGCCCATTAAGCCCAAAAATATCGAAATGCACAGAATCGCGCACTCTGCAGTCTTATCACTTTAATTTACCATATACATCAAACTATTAATCTCATGAGCATTCACACACTCGCAAGATCTCAAAATACCGGCATTTCGGCATTTTGGCTTTTCGACTTGTGCCGATCTAGTCTATAAGAGGGTGTTAGTTACATACCTGTTTGCGACGATATGCTGACGAGATCCACACACGAACCGCCTACAATTGGATTACTAACACGTTAATCTAACTATTCAAATATGAACTATGTATTAACCCCTTACAATATTCGGCCAACCACACCTACAGATCAAAGTAAACTTATAAGAAATCAATAAGCAACTCATTAACAAATTTGTATCAGTGTTTACCACATAATCATAATTTCACTGCAAGCTATCTTCCTGAGCAACAGTCACTAAATAATTTATAACTGGAGCTACAAAACTCCAAATCAAGTGCCATTAATTTTCCCTGAAAATAGACTCATATATCTTCTATCCATAAAATTTTCATAATTTTTAGTTTAGTCAATCAATACCAGATTTTTCTCAAAGTTTCCCATGTTTCACTATTTGACTAATCTGACCACTCTTCATTACGAATCAAATTTCTCATTGTAAAGAATTCAAAATATGTTCTTGTTTATTTCATTTGAAACTAGACTCAATAAGATTTAATTACATAATTTATTCAGCTTCTAATTCATCTCCCACAATTTATGGTGATTTTCCAAAATCACGTTACTGCTGCTGTCCCAAGCAGATTTATTACCAAATCACTCTTTCACACATACCTTGCATGCATGTTATTTAAACATGTATATCACCAATCAATCATCACATATCTATGATTTTACTTAAGTATAATCTCCATTTCATCATTTTAAAGCACAAAATGTTAGCCGATTTTTCCTTTTAGCATCTAAGGCACATGCATGCTCATTTGTTTGGCTCAACTTCACCTATCTTCCATTTTTCATCAAAAGAACATGAAATAACAACCATTTCCTTCATTTTAATTCATGACTAAATGCTCACAACACAACTAAAAACCAAAATATGCTTCAAGAGTTAAGGTAGAATCAAGAAGAACTCATGAACCTCAAAATAGAAGCAAGGTACCAAGAACTTACCTTCAATTTTCCTCCTCCTAGTGACCGAATACTCAACAGCTTTCTCCTCTCCTTTCTCTTCTCTAACTTTCGGCTATGATGAACAAAGATGGACAAAACTTTGTTCTTTTCATCTTTTTGTTATTTTATTACCCAACATTTTATGACACAAAATAACCTATATTATTTGTGCCATACCTATGCCATAATGTCAATAAAAAAAATGCCCATAATGTTTATCATGCCCATCATGGAACATTTACCTAACCCATTATAAATTTTTTTATCAATTTGTACCATAAATTATGGATATCAAGTGCACATATTGTCTTCAACAACATGATGGCCGGCCACTTCTTGTAAAATGGGAGGTTTGACATGCAAATCCTCCTATTTTGCACTACTATTTGTTTGGCCACTACAAATTAGCCTATAGCATTTTCAAACATTTTCACATAGGTCCTATTTCATAATTTCACTCACAAATGACAAAATCAAAGCATGAAAATTTGCCAACATTCACAAAATTCCCGAAAATTGGGGCGTTACAACTCTACCCCCTTAAAGAAATTTCGGCCTCGAAATTTACCTAATCCAGATAGTTGAGGGTATTGTTGACGCATAGTCTCTTCTGATTCCCAAGTAGCTTCTTCCCTTCCATGATTACGCCAAAGCACTTTCACTAAAGGGACAGATTTCTTTCTGAGAACCTTAACATCTCGAGCCAATATTTGGACAGGCTCCTCCTCAAAGGTCAAATCAGTCTGAACTTCAATTTCTGCAACTGGCAGGACATGAGCAGGGTCAGAACGATAACGCCTTAACATGGAGACGTGAAAAACATCGTGAATCCTGTCTAACTCTGGAGGCAATTCCAACTGATAAGCTACTGGGCCTCCTCGCTTTAAAACCCGATAAGGCCCAATGAACTGCGGACTCAACTTGCCCTTCTTACTGAACCTTAATATCTTCTTCCAAGGAGAAACCTTTAAGAAGACCATATCACCTACTGGGTACTCAATCTCCTTACGCTTCAAATCTGCATACGACTTTTTCCTATCAGATGCTTCTTTTAACCGGTCCCTAATTATTCTGACCTTATCCTCAGTATCAGCTACCAACTCTGGTCCAAGAATTTTTCACTCTCCTAGTTCAGTCCAACAACTAGGTGTACGACACCTTCGTCCATATAGTGCTTCATACGGTGCCATTCGAATACTCGCCTGGTAACTGTTATTGTACGTAAATTCTGCCAACGGCAAGTAATCCTCCCAACTACCTCGAAAGTCAATCACGCATCCCCTCAACATGTCCTCCAGAATCTGAATAACCCTCTTTGACTGACCATCAGTTTGGGGACGAAAAGCCGTACTAAAGTTCAATCGGTCCCCAACGCCTCATGCAACCTTTTCCAAAATCGAGATGTGAATCTGGGATCCCGGTCAGACACAATCGAAACTGAGACTTCATGAAGTCGTACAATCTCTGCCACATACAGCTTGGCTAACATTTGAAGTGAAAAGTCAGTACGTACAGGTATGAAATGGGCTGATTTGGTCAACCTATCCACAATCACCCACAATGAGTCTTTCTTTGATGATGTCAAAGGCAACCCACTCACAAAGTCCATGGTTACCCTCTCCCACTTCCAAAGTGGTATCTTCACCGGCTGTAACAGTCCAGAAGGTAATTGATGTTCAGCTTTCACTTGTTGGCATGTCAGACATTTTCCTACAAACTCCGTTACTTCTCGCTTAAGTCCAGGCCACCAGTACAATTCTCGCAAGTCGTGATACAACTTATTCCCTCCAGGATGCATGGCACATAGTCCCCCTGAGCTTCCTTCAATATTGTCTGCTGAACTTCGCGAACTTCGCGAATAGGTTTATTATAACATTTAATAAACACATAATAAATCATCATTAATGTCCATTAACCCTTTTAATGGTCTAATTGCAACATAAGGACCTCTCAATTAAGAAGACATAGCAAATAAGCACTTTAACAAATGGAAGGTCACTTTTACATTTTACATGATTAAGTCCTATTATCAAATTGAGCACACAAACGATTAAATTTTCATACGAAACTTTCTGTAACACCCCAAACCCGGCCCAGACGTTATGACCGGATCTGACATGCCACATCGAAGCGTTCAAAACATTTTATATTGTTGATCCAGAAAAACTTACTTAGTTTTTTAAAAGATAATTTCATTATAGGTTAAAGTGAATGGAAGCTGTGCACCAGGTAGGAAACCGGAAAAGAGGTGGTGAGTCCATCGGACTGCTTAAGTACCAAGCTCCCTTCGGATCCAATCCTAGACATGCATACCACCATTGCCACACCTTAACGTCATGGATATTTCTAGGAAACCGATTTGATTAACTCATTTTTAGGAGAAGTGATTAATTTTGGAAAATACTTTCATTGCCGAAGCTTTGCTTGTTGTTGTGTTATTTTGAAATCAATTGTTGTTTTTGAAAACGCGCCCTAAAGCTATCCAATTTCAATAGTTAAAATAAGTAATACTTATCTTAGTAATACATATTAAAACCATCAAAAATAATTAAGCGGCCTTATTACATTTAAAAAGCCCAAAACTTCAAACGTAAATAAAAGGATGTCCAGTTCACCAGAAGAAAATCAAACTTTCAGAACAGGTGGCCACTCCGAATTCCCTCACAGCTCCAAGCCCACTATGGTTGGGATTACCTGCGTGGATGAAAATAAAAGGGTTGAGTTTGGGGAAACTCAGTGTGTAAATTAACCCAACCATAGCCTATATCAGCTCAAACCACAGAAATAGAATAAGTTGGCCTTAGCCCAGAACAGAATTCAGAATAAAGCCCATAGGCCCATAACAGAACAGAACAGATGTTACATGTTTATGCAGAAACCTAACCCAGATTCATCCATAACACCCCCGTACCAGCCTTACACCATGTGGGGAGACTACTTGATCCACCCAACCGCTACACACCACAGAAATCGCAGCGAGGCTGCCAGATATTGTGGCGAAGTCACCAGATACAGATATTGTGGCAGAGCCACCAGATCAGATAATTGTGGCATAGCCACCAGGATGCTTCCTCCATAGTATAACCCAAATCCCCATGCAACAGATATATAATCATGGCATACATCATACGGAATCAGATCGTCATGCTTTTCAGTCAAAAGTAACCCTAGGGGTATAATGGTAATTTTGCATACATAGGGGTATTCAAGTAATTTAACTATTCTTAAGGTTTTCATACATAACATAGCCATTTATGTACGATCAGAAACACTTACCGCGTTTTCTTACCAATTTGGGCCCATTGGCCCATTATCCCGTTTTTGGCCCATTAAGCCCAAAAATATCGAAATGCACAGAATCGCGCACTCTGCAGTCTTATCACTTTAATTTACCATATACATCAAACTATTAATCTCATGAGCATTCACACACTCGCAAGATCTCAAAATACCGGCTTTTCGGCATTTTGGCTTTTCAGCTTGTGCCGATCTAGTCTATAAGAGGGTGTTAGTTACACACCTGTTTGCGACGATATGCTGACGAGATCCACACACGAACCGCCTACAATTGGATTACTAACACGTTAATCTAACTATTCAAATATGAACTACGTATTAACCCCTTACAATATTCGGCCAACCACACCTACAGATCAGAGTAAGCTTATAAGAAATCAATAAGCAACTCATTAACAATTTTTTGTCAGTGTTTACCACATAATCATAATTTCACTGCAAGCTGTCTTCCTGAGCAACAGTTACTAAATCATTTATAACTGGAGCTACGAAACTCAAAATCAAGTACTGTTAATTTTCCCTAAAAATAGACTCATATATCTTCTATCCATAAAATTTTCAGAATTTTTGGTTTAGTCAATCAATACCAGATTTTTCTCAAAGTTTCCCATGTTTCACTGTTTGACTAATCTGACCACTCTTCATTATGAATCAAATTCCTCATTGTACAGAATTCAAAATATGTTCTTGTTTATTTCATTTGAAACTAGACTCAATAAGCTTTAATTACATAATTTATTCAGCTTCTAATTCATCTCCCACAATTTATGGTGATTTTCCAAAGTCACATTACTGCTGCTATCCCAAGCAGATTTATTACCAAATCACTCTTTCACACATACCTTGCATGCATGTTATTTAAACATGTATATCACCAATCAATCATCACATATCTATGATTTTACTTAAGTATAATCTCTGTTTCATCATTTTAAAGCACAACATGTTAGCCGATTTTTCCCTTTAGCATCTAAGGCACATGCATGCTCATTTGTTTGGCTCAACTTCACCTATCTTCCATTTTTCATCTAAAGAACATGAAACAACAACCATTTCCTTCATTTTAATTCATGACTAAATGCCCACAACACAACTAAAAACCAAAATATGCTTCAAGAGTTTAAAGGTAGAATCAAGAAGAACTCATGAACCTCAAAATAGAAGCAAGGTACCAAGAACTTACCTTCAATTTTCCTCCTCCTAGTGACCGAATACTCAACAGCTTTCTTCTCTCCTTTCTCTTCTCTAACTTTCGGCTATGATGAACAAAGATGGACAAAACTTTGTTCTTTTCATCCTTTTTTTATTTTATTACCCAGCATTTTATGACACAAAATAACCTATATTATTTGTGCCATACCTATGCCATAATGTCAATAAAAAAATGCCCATAATGTTTATCATGCCCATCATGGAACATTTACCTAACCCATTATAATTTTTTTATCAATTTGTACCATAAATTATGGATATCAAGTGCACATATTGTCTTCAACAACATGATGGCCGGCCACTTCTTGTAAAATGGGAGGTTTGACATGCAAATCCTCCTATTTTGCACTACTATTTGTTTGGCCACTACAAATTAGCCTATAGCATTTTCAAACATTTTCACATAGGTCCTATTTCATAATTTCACTCACAAATGACAAAATCAAAGCATGAAATTTTGCCAACATTCACAGAATTCCCGAAAATTGGGGCGTTACACTTTCACACATGTCAATTCACATATTATAAGCACATAAAATAAGATTAAAATATTTTTTTGACTCAAATTTGTTGTCCCAAAACCACTATTCTAACTAGGGTCGAAACTGGACTGTTACATTCCAGATTTTATTAGGTCTAAATAGTCATCATCGTATGAGATCTATGTTCATACAATATTGACAAAGTCAGCTGTTGGTTTATTCATTTTCTCTAACCTAAATTTTGCAGTCTTAAGTGGCTCATTTCTATCCGTATTAAACCAGTAAAAATATTATGAAAATCTTCGGTTTGGATTTAGTAAATGCTAAAGTAGGTTATACTACAAAATTAATCTGGCGAGAGTCTCTTTTCCAGACTACTTTTTTTCCGAAGATTATATATTTATTCAATTCTTCACCAGCAAAGCTAGTGAGGCATACATTTGATATAAAATATTTCATTTTGAGTATTATTGGGTGTCAGAGTTTGCTTATATCTCTGTACTGGCATTTCTCTATAATGGTAGATTCTTGATATGTAACTCATTGTGACTCTTTGCAGGGGAGATGTCCATTGAGAAATTCATATGTGCTCTTCTTCTTTACTTGAAATAGCCATCTTCATAGGTGGAGAAAATTCCATTGTAGTGCTATAATCTTTCTTTGCATTTTTTTTCCTCTGCAAGGTGTAGGCTTATTGATGTTCTGGGCATTGTTTAGGATAGTTTTCATGAGCTGGCGTAACATGGGTATGCATGCCCCTATTTAAGTGCATTTGTCATGTATCTTTTTCTATTCTCTTGCAAAATGTTGTTTATGTGCTATATTTTTTGGCATTTTTAGCTGTAGGTTTTGACCTGTAGTTTGATGATGCATCTTAGTTATTTAAATTCATTTATTTTTATTTTAGATGTTTACCACTTTGTTAAATAATTATTTTCAAATTTTTAATAGGCTCGATTCCTTTTTGCTATCATGAGCAGGTGATGATATTAGTCTAGACCTACTGCAGTTAGAATCTACTCATCCAGTCATGATTAAATTTAACAAGCAATTGGTAAGGCTGAGAGGCTAATTTGTTACTAAGATGTATTTCTAATTTTTTCCCCAGCCCAAGAGATATATCTAGGGAGTGTTGAAATTTTTCCCCAATCTTATTCACTCTATAATGTAATGTAATGTGGGCAAGCACGTGAATGACAACAAGATTTCAATAAAGTGTTGACTTTTTGAGACTTTGGCGGTGTTTGAATTATTTTTTGTATTGAACTAGACTTGTTGAATTATAATTTATTTTTTATTGATTCATCATGTGTTATAATTTTATAAAGTGTTGACTTTTTTATTCATAATATTGAACTTATGTTTAAATTTTTTCTCTTAAGATAGTTATGTCAAGTTTTTCACAAGCAAGTGTTCCTTCCCAAAATTCTCGAGGAACCAAAAGGAAATGGCTTCCAGAAGAAGTTGCTCCGTTGGTTGCCTGTATGGTCGACTAGCACAATGTTGGAATCTTTAATGCTGATACGGGATTTAAAGTCGGTTATTTAAATGAGTTGGAAAAAAGTTAGAAAAAGTTTTACCCAATGCCAAGTTGAAGGCTAAACCTAATCTTGAATCGAGGATTAGGACATTGAAAAGGGTTTGATCAATCGTTTATGACATGCTCAGTGGAAAAAACAATAGTGGTTTTGGTTGGGATGAGCATAGGCAGCTTGTTGTTGCTGAAGATGCGGTGTGGAACTCATATATAAATGTAAGAATTATTTCAAGTCTTTCTTATCTTATTTTGACTAAACTTATATCTAATATGAATTCCTCATTTTTACAGAGTCATAAAGAAGCGGCTCAATTCAAACATCGTAGTTTCCTTTATTATGACTAACTTACTGCCATCTACACAAAAGATCGAGCCACTGGGAAAGATGCTCAAACAACTGTTGATATTATTGAAGAAATAGATGTTGAGGATGTATCTACTACAAATACTCATGAAGAGAGAAACGATTTCCATGGATGCGAAGCTGATGTTTCTTTGGATGACATAGACCTTTTAGGCACACAACAGCAACCAGCTATAAACCAAGGTGATTCCACATTTTCAAAGAAGAAAAGAAAGATTTTTTATGCAAGTGATCATATTTCTTCTACTTTATTTAATGATGCTGCCACTTTATTGGCGGAAAACATATGGGCCATTGGCGTTGAAATCAGTAGGAGTATTGCCTCCAAGGTGCTAATTCAACAAAAGTCAGAAATGACCATTCAAGAAAGTGCTCTAAAATTATATCCAACATTATGTGAAGTAGAAGGTTTAACCGAGGATGAGCGCTATCGCGCATTAAGCAAAATTCCAAATCATCTAACGCAAATGCTCATTTTCTTTAGTTTACCTTCTTCTGTGCGATTGGAATGGTCAGAAGATTTCTTGCTGACCATTAAAAGTCATGGTTGTGTTGATGATATTTTGATAACTTTTTGTGTTTGTAATCTTTGGATGGTATAATGACATGATAGAATGTCATTACAATGTTGTAACTTTTTGAGGTTGAAAAATTTTATAAGATATGGATTATGACATATAAACTAATGAAATTATGTAACTTTTTGTTAATATATGAATATTATGTTTGGATGTTAAATATAATTTTTAAGTTATTTATTACTTCTAATATTTTTTTATTGTAGAATAATTAAATTATTTATTTCACTAATGATATTTTAACACATTAAATATGTAGTGCAGTTTAAAATTAATAAAGTAGATTATATATTATTTTTATAGTATTATATATTATAATTTTTTAATTAATATAATAATAATTATATTAAGAATTTTATTAAATTATATATTATTTTATTAAATTATATTTAATAATAATTATGTTAAAATATGATTAAATTATTTATTATTTTTATTAAATTATTTTTAATAATAATCCTATTAAAATTTAATAACAATATCAATAATCATCTACCTAAAAAAATACTATTACAACATCATTCTATTCAATTAAACACAAAAATATTATTATAGTTCTATTCTATTCAACCAAATAGTTAAATTACTGATTGCAACTCTATTCTATTATAACTCTATTACGTTACAGTCAACTAATTGTATCCTGTGTCTTTTTGCAATAATTGACTCAATGGTTATCATATTGGTTATCATATGTGAGCGAAATCTTTGATAAGTCATCTATAAGCACACGACCGAGAAAGTTTGGATTACTCCGGGGGTAGTAACGTTGATGAAATTAAAGTAATTTGCTAAACCAGTCTGTCCCCACATATCCTCATCTTAGAGCTCCCGCCTAGTCAACCATTATAAAATAGTGCTACTTGGCTGTTTGATCACGCTTGCAGTATATAAATACCTGTATTTTCGCCGTGGAAATGGACTGAGATTTCCTCTGCTGAAACCCGAAGGAACAAAAATGTATTCCGATCCCAAACCTAGTTTTAGTTTTCTTATCCTCCTCTTCCTTCGTTTACAACCTCTCATCTTCTCACTATCTACCGATGCCTTACCTCCGCCTACTGTCTGCATCGTCGGCAGCGGCATCGGCGGTTCCTCCGTCGCCCACTTCCTACGCCACTACTTCCATCCCTCCCCTTCCCAACCCAGACCTCCCAACATCAAGATCTTCGAGCGTAGCTACGTCGTCGGTGGTCGCATGGCCACTGTCTCCATTGGCGGTGAAACTTTTGAGGCTGGTGCTTCAATTCTTCACCCCAAGAACTACCACGCTCTTAACTACTCGAATCTTCTTGGTTTGAAGGTCAAACCGCCGCCTGCCTCGGAGGATGATGATTCGATGTCACTTGGGATCTGGGATGGGAAGAAATTTGTTTTCAAAACCCTTCAAGTGGATTCCAAGTTTCCATTGGTGCAGAAGATTGTTTCCTATGTTAATTCTTTTCGCATCTTTTTCCGCTATGGCTTCTCTCTTCTAAAGATGGGCAGCTTCGTTGAGGTTTTTGTTCTTTTTATTGCCTTTTTCTTTTTACCTAAAAAGGTGCATTTTTATTTTTTAATTTTTTTATTTTTCAAGTGTAAAGATCAAATTTCTCATCTTTCGACATTATTATTTGATAGCTGAATCTTTAATTGTACTTTTATACTACGAAACAATTCTGGTTTTGCATCATATTAGCATTCTCTTTTGAGAAAACAGAGAGTAAATAGTAATACCTGCAATGAAACCAGAAGCCTAACCTGATTATATTTTCTATAGAGTGATCTGAAATGTGATGATGTTGTGCACTACAGAGTACTGTGGATAGCTTCTTGAAGTACTATGAAAGCCCTGAAAGAAGACCCATCTTTGAAACAGTGGATGAGATGCTTAAATGGGCTGGTTTATATAATCTCACAACTCAAACTTTGCAAGATGAACTCATTGGCATCAAGTTGTCTCCCTTATTGATAGAAGAGCTTGTTACTGTAAGTATTACAAGCTACCTTTGCCTTTATTGTTTTAAGCTTAATGGAAGCACATGTAGATTTATATCAAACTGTTGTGCTATGTTGGTAATTCTAATGGTTGTGGTTTCTTTACCTAGTTATTTAGTGTTGCAGTTTTTGGTGCAATTTAGATTCAATGTAATAGAAATAAATAAAATCGTGCAACTTTAGTTTAGTAGAATCCTTGAGCACATATAGTATGAACCCTTGGCAGCTGCCTCACTTATTGGAATGGCTTAGTTTAGTATGTTAAAGTCATTGCTTTAAAATTTCTTTGCATGAAATTTGCCTAAAGATAGAAACAAGACATATGCAAACTGTTGTTTTTAGTTGGAGGGAGTTCATTATATTCATTCCCCTACAAAATTTAACTTATTCTGTAAATTAGAGTTCCTTTAGTTTGATCCATTACAAGGGAGGCCTTTTCCAGTGTCTTTGGAAAATGGACTTCTAATTCTAGTTAAGGTTCTACTTCTGGAGTGGCTAACAAGCCATTATTATGTTGCATTGTGAAGGTCATAACAAGAATCAATTATGGACAAAGTGTGTATATTAGTGGACTTGCTGGAGCAGTTTCATTGGCAGGATCTGGGGGAGGATTATGGGCCGTTGATGGAGGGAACTGGCAGATGGCTTCTGGACTAATTAATAGTTCTGATGTTTTTTTGCACCTTAATGAAGAAATAGAATCCATCTCTTATCTTGGAGAATATTATGAACTTAACTCCACAAAAGGAAACAGTTATTCATGTGAAGTTGCAGTGGTTGCTACACCCCTTGATGAAGTAAACATCCAATTTTCACCTGCTGTTTCAATTCGTGAGAGGAAATTGCAGCATACACATGCAACCTTTGTGAGAGGCCTCTTGAATCCAGTAAGTACTCTGGGAGTTGCTAATGGCTTTTCTAGTGAATCTCTTTACTAAATGTTTGATATCTAATTCTTTCAACCTGCTGTTTTCGTTTCTCTTGGCAAGGCCTATTTTGGTCTGCGCACTGTTGCTGAGGTTCCAGAACTGGTTGGCACATTAGAGGATCCTGACCTTCCATTCACATGCATTTCAGTTCTCAAGCAACATGATGAAAATGATATAATTTACAAAATATTTTCTCGAGAACCAATGTCAGATGCATTACTGGATAGCATTTTTAGGTAACATTTTTAATTAATTTTTAACTTTTTACCTATGCATAAGGGCTTGGAAAAAAAGTTCATATTGTCCTTTAAACTATTGTGCCTAGACTTCTTTTTGCAGCATAACTATTGGCTTGGGCTATTCTCTATTTTATGGCTTGCTCTTCCTGTTAGTGGTATTGCAGAAACTATAAAGGACTGCTTTTTAGATACTTTATGAAAATTTGGACCATAATTACACCACGGATATCGATATCATAGCCGTGCAGGTTTCTCTTGCATGAGGGAAACAATCCGTTATTTGACACTGTTGCCCCCAGTTCCTGTCTCCAAATTGGACTCATAAAAATTGAATGTTTTAGGAGTTATACTCTACCTTGTCTGATGACAAGACCTTGTTCTTTAACTTTAAAGATCGATTACAGGGCTTTACGTTATTAGTTGCTGATGACTTTTATTTGCTGCTGGTATTATTAGTGCAAGGCTGCAGACAAACAGAATAAACTGGGGAGCCTATCCGCATTATAAAGCTCCGGAACTGTTTGCACCATTCATTTTGGATGGTCAACATTTGTATTATGTAAACGCATTCGAGAATGCGGCCAGCACCATGGAGACGGGTGCGGTTGCAGCTGAGAATGTAGCAAGGCTCATATTGTCAAGATATTTTGGTGAAGCATCCCTGCAGTCATCAAACTTGCAGAGCTTTAGTCCCGATGCAGACGTATCACACTTCGACCTGTAACTTACGGCGAATGTAATATTGGTGTGTAAATTTGGTGTCTCAATAATGTGAAATCGTAGAATATACAAACGACAAACCAGTGCTTCCAACGCTTTGGTATTTGGAGGTAATTGTGCGTGATGAAATATGACTTGTCATTTTTCCTTCCGATATATATTGTAAAATCTGGACCGGCTCATATGTTCTAGTATATATACATTTAATTGGGAACTATTTGAATCAATTAATAGTCAGTTGAATCGCAAAAACTGGTAAAAGACATAAAATAAAATAAAACTGAATTTTGGCTTATTTTTAAAAATTTTATGAAAAATTATTTTATTTTATGAGACTTGATCATCAAACAAATTCGAGTAAAAAGCATAGTTTTCTTAAATGTTCCGTATCTTCAGCTTGATTTAGAATTAAGATTACTTGTTTAAAATTTAAATTACTCTTTAAATACAATCCAAATTTCATCGAGATGACATCCCATCCTGTTTCTAAGGCGACGTATTTTTAATTATGCAATACTCAATGTGATAAATGTATTTATTAAAAAATAAGACATTGGATGAAAAGGTAAAATTAAAGGTTAAAAATTCATGGTATTTTTATTCAACCCTAGGTAAGTGTATTGATTTTTAAAATGTTAGGTTTTTAAATATTAAGAGAGGGTTACTTGATATTTTAAGAATTTTTACAAACTTTTTTAAAACGAAAAGGTAATAGAGGACAAGTTTGTATAAATAATTTATAGTGGTTTGGTCCTAATTGTCTATTTCCCCCTACATAGCTTTCTACCACTAAGGATTTCCCAATTTACTATGAGAATTAATACATTTCAAGAGTAATGTATAACCTTTATAGTTTCTAATTTTTCAAAGACTAAGTTAGAACCTCTTCCCCTTAGTTTTTTGTGGTTAAACTAAAACTTCAAGATTTTCAAGATTAATCTAGAACCACACTAGTTTTTTATGGCTCAATTCAAAACCCTCCCAATATACAATTGGAAAAATAAAGAATTAAACAAATAAACCTCTAGAAAGGTAGGTGTTTTCAAGTTTGGCTCACTAAATAAATAAAAATGAAAATGATAAAAGATCTAACAATAAGCTTCTAATAGATATGTACAAGAGAAAATGAAAGAAATAAATATTTGAAGGTTTTTCTTTTGATCTTTAAGCTTGAATGTTCATATCCTATATCTTGATATTCTTTGACTTATATTTATATCAAGTAATGAGTTTGCGGATGTAATGCCCCCAAAATTTAACCTTAGTTCGTCAAATTTTATCTTAATTAAGAATTTGTTTCAGTGGTTATATACTCTTTGGTCTTGTGTCGAGTCTCTGCAAAAGTTAAGAGAAAATATTTTATGCTATTTTTATAAAAACTAGTCTATTTTAAGATAATTAAATTTCCTTTCACATTTTTTTCTTCCTTTCTTCTTCCTTTTCATAGTTTTTTTTTTCTTTTTTGGTATTTTACTTTTCTTCCTATATTGATCTTGTTGCTGATTTGACAAGGAAATTTGTTGTTTTTGTGAGATTGAAGGGTTAATAGCGTAAGTTCTTATGTGAATTTTTGATAATGTTCGTTTTTGCTCGTTATTTGTCAAAACTAAGTTTTTCTATTATTTCGTTCAATTTCTTTGTTTAAGTGTTCAATTGGTTCTCTTTCTTAGGCAAAAGGCTGCAAATCAAGATCCTGCAGTGTTTAAGTCTTGTGTTGTTGTTTTCGTGTAAGGGTAAGCATTAGTTTTCATTTCGAGTATTTGAGTTGAAGTGTTTCGACATAGTTTTGGTTTTGATTATTAGGTCAATGAAGGTGTTCGATTAATTTTCCTAATTGGTCAGTGTAATGATGTTTTTAGGTTTCGGGATCATTTTTATTGCTTTTATGTCAAACTCGTATCAAGTGTGTAACGAAAACTCAAGAATTTTGCGAATGACGAAAGCTGGAATCCATGGCTATCGATGCCACATGGCTGTGTGAGCCACACAACTGTGTACCAGGCCATGTGGTAGGCTGCTTAAGACATTAATTGGGTCACACGAGCGTGTGACACAGTTGTATGCTTAGACCGTGTTAGAGATTGTTTTGATTTTGAGTCACACGGACGAATGACACGGGTGTGTGTTTAGACTGTGTGACTCTTTGACTTGAGTTACACGGGCATGTGTCAGGTCGTGTGACAGTCTGTGTGAGGCATTGATATTAGCCACACTACTATGTGCCATGCCCTGTGAGCCACATGGGCCAACCATGTAGGCCGTGTGAACCCATACAGGCGTGTGGGCCAAAATTCTAAAATTTTTCCTAGGACTGTAAACATCGTTCGAGTCTAAAGTAGGCCTTCCATAGGGCCCGTATGATCTGAAATAAGGTATAAAACTTAATATCTGATGATATAATATTGTATAATATGTTATTTGTACATATATTTGATGTGATATCTGTTAAGTAGATGCGATATCTGTTAAATAGATATGTTCTGAATCTGTATCACTACATATATGACTCTAATATCTGTTAGCTCTGCATTTGCATTGGGATGAGTTGTTTAAAGGAGGAAGTGTATGCAATTTAATTATCTATCGATTTTGGTGGCTAAGCCACACACACACACACACACACACACACACACACACACACATATATACATATATATATCTGATTCTGGGAATTATCGCACTCTGATCTGGTAGCTAGTTTCAAATTATTCTGAAACGTGACATACAGTCACCATGCAGTGTGTAGGGATGAAAGTGTACTTGATACCCTATATGGTGTGTAGGAATAGACGAAGATTGTGTGTAGCGGATGGGGGTTAAGGCTCAACCTGATATGCTCTGCATCCCTACCTGTTTTTTTTTCTATTTCTGATCTTGAAAGTTGATAGAAACTATGTTTAATATTGTTTCACTTAATTGTTTATGTATGTTACACATTGAGTTGTAAACTCACTTGATCTGTATGTTTGGATGTCAGGTAACCCTCAAACTTAGTCAGGTGGACGTAGCTGGAGCTCGGTCACTTTCTGCTTGGTTATTTTACTAGTTTATCTAGACTTATATTGTTACAAATTCTTCATATTGTTGTTTTAGAGATTGGATTTACATGTTTTACTTATATTTATTTTAATAACTTTGAACTGTTTGGTTTCTAAGTAACTCTAAAACGACATTTTCAGAAAAGGTTATTGTAACTCTCTAGATTTTTCCATAATGTCTAGGTCGGGTTTAAAGTGTTACATTCAGTGGTATCAGAGCTAGGTTGTAAAACTGTTCAAGTATAGTAGACAAATATGAGTCTGTCAGATATCGATCCATAGGGATGGTAGTTCTTTGTCTATTAATGTCGATGCAATAGCTAAAAGAAATTGAATTAAATTGTGTGGGTAATTGTCAGAGCAATATCCTAAAAATAATGAAATAAAATATGGTAATGATAAACTGGGATCCCCAACTTGAATCTTTAGTAGTATACTAAGTACTCACAAGGTATAAAGATAGGTGATTGTCGACGTAATAAAAATTAATGTATATCTTACCAAACATCACTCTTTTATTTAATCTAGGACTTAACCATGCACGTTAACCTCACCTTCCAATGATGGCAATATGGCACTATTAAAAACAAGTGGACTAAATTCTTTTAGTCCTTACTCAACTTTCGCTAATGCTTATTAGCTCGGACTGTCACTACACGTTCCAGTGTTAATGATTGCAATAACACTTTTGTGTTTAGAACATTCAAACCCCAAGATTAAAGAAAAAAAACAAGATTCAATAAGATAACATTTAACAAAGCATTCATTGTACTTCTATACAGTAGAAAACATAGAGTAATCACCAGCGTTTTCAATGAAATAAGAAAGAATCAAATAGAGAATACTATTTCTAGGCTACTCGACTGGATCTCTCCATTTCCCCTTGTTCTGCACTTAGATTTCCTCTTCAGGAGTGGATCGGCATCAGTCTTCACGTTGGCTCACCTGTAACACCCTTGACTCGTATCCATCATCATAACAGGGTTACGGAGCATTATCGGAGTTTACAAAGCAATTACAAATAATTATGTCATTTATTATTTATTATTTATATCTGAAACTAATCATATCGTCCCTTGAATGTGTAACACCCCTTACCCGTATCCGATGTCGGGACAGGGTATGAGGCATTATCGGACTTAAACATAACCAATCATACAAAACCAGGCCATAAAATTTCATCAACTTAAAACCATTCATGCAGATGCATATCGTCCCTATTACGAGCTTACGAGGCCCAAAACATACATTGGGGGTGGTTCGGGACTAAACCGAAAAGTTTTAGAACTTTTACTACAATTAGAAAATTTTCATACTTTGAAGAGTCACACGCCCGTGTGGGTAGGCCGTGTGGTCATACACACGCCTGTGTGGCTTGGGACATGCCCATGTCCTCAGCTTGTGTAACTCTCTGTTTATGACGTCATGCACAATTTGAGGTCACACGGCCAAGTCACACGCCCGTGTCACGGGGCCGTGTCCTTCACATGGCTGAGATACACGGCCGTGTCTTTGCCCGTGTGGCCAAGAAAATGGCTATTTACCAAGACATTTTCCACCCCCATTTGCACACTCACATACATAATTTCAATGGCACTTAACATGGCACAATTAAGCTACCAACACAACCATAATCAAGGCTTAAACATATCAAAACAATTATTTACTGTTCATAACGAAACTGTCCACTTAGGTCATAGTCAATAAATTATTATATCTTGAGATACAAAACTCTAAATTAAGATCTGCTTGATTTTTCCAAAACTAGACTCAAATATCTCCCTGCCATAAAATTTCCAGAATTTATGGTTTAGCCAATAAGTATGGTTAGTTCTTCAAATTCATCCCTGTTTTGCTATTTGACATTTTTGATCTTTCTTCACTAAAAATTAATTATCTTTTAGTACGGGATTTGGATGATGTTCCTGTTTATTTCTATTAAAAATAGACTCATTAAAAATTTAAAAATATAAATTTTAACCCCAAAATATTTTTATACAATTTTTAATGATTTTCCAAATTCAGAATAGGGGAACCCGAAATCATTCTAACCTTGTCTCATAAAAATTCAAATATCTTATAAAATGAAATTGTTTTGATTACATCGTTTCTTCTATGTAAAACTAGACTCAATAGGCTTTAATTTCATATTTAATTCAATTCTAATTTGATTTTCACAATTTTTGTTGATTTTTCAAAGTTATACTACTATTGCTGCTATCCAAAACTGTTTTAATGCTAATTTTACTCCTTCATGATTCCCTTGTACTAAATTTCATTAACATACCATTATAAACCACACCACACAATGACATTGGCATAGGCATATGAGTAATTAATATACTTGCAACCCATTAGCCAATATAAGCCAATTTATATGGCTACATACCTAGTCAAATCCTTATTCATTACAAGCCAATACATTTGGCCATATCATAACACATACACAAAATGACTAAGTCCCTATACGTGCCATAGACTTAACATACTTACATTCACTTATACCCCAAATGATAGCTTGCTAGTGTGATAAAATCTCCGATGATCTCTAACCCGAGCTAGTTGAATAAACCTATAAGAGGTGGGAAAGGAAGGGGGTAAGCTTCATAGTTTAGTATGTTCACATGCAAATATAATGCAATTTAAACAAGCATTAATCATACATTTAACTTAATGAACATAAACTTGCACTTTATTATCAAATCACTTAAACTTATTCTTTATATATATATTATTACCACAAGTTCGTCATATCTCATGTCATTCTCATGAGTTCGATGTACATACTTGTGCCACTTGCACATAATAACTTACTTTCTCGTCTTTGATGTATTCATCAAGATTACCATTGAACTTCTATTCGAACTACTTGTTGAACACTTGAAATACTATCGGATACAATGGAATCTTGCACCTAAGTGCCTCATATGTAGCCAATGCTACCTCATATCACATATCACTTGTTGCTCATTTTGGAGCTACTTACGAGTCTGCTCACATAGGCTATTGGGTATCTACAACATATGCTGGACTACCCAGCCACCGGTAGAATATACGAGACCAGTACTGGGATGCCAAAACATGTGCCACATACATCATGAACTCAGACCACAACTCAATGAGTTTAGATGTCACATATATCAAGAACTCAGACCACAACTCAATGAGTTCAGATCACATGGTTTCTAGTGACATGTCACTTTTATCCTAAAATATTCCTAAGGTTCAAACGGGATTCTTCGATACCATATTTCTATCGAACTTGCTCGTAATGTCAATTTCAATGCTCATAGCACCAATCACATATTCATAAGATAATCAAAGTATAATTCATGAAACACATGATACAACAACATATCAAATATGTAAGTACTTATCATACATGCAATATTAAAGCATTTAAAGTATGGTACATGTTGCATTATTTGCAAATGAACTTACCTCGACACCAAGATTGCAAAAAGGGACCTAACATCAATTTCTCGTTTTTCTCCTGTTCTAGGTCCGAACCTCGTTTTCTTTGATCTATAATATCATATTTAGTCTATTTATTAGTCACATTAGTCAATGTGATTTAAAAATTATACTATGGAAAAATTACATTTTTGCCCCTAAACTTTGTCATATTTACACTTTTTCCCCTAGGCTCGTAAAATGATTTTCATTCTATTTATTTAACATGCAAGCCTAGTCGAATCATTTTCATAACTATAAGAGCCCACAATTTCCACTAGAACTCACTTTTACTACATATTTTATAACTTTTACAATTTAGTCCTTTTAAGCATTTTCACCGAAATCACTTAGCAAAAGTTGTTTCTCCAACCATAAACATGCATAATCTACCATTAAACATCAAAATGAAAAAATTTATAACATGCTTCAAACCCTAAACCTTCATCATAACTCAAATAAATGGTAGAAATAGGTAGATCTTGTTACAAGGATTTTAAAAACGTAAAAATCCTTAAAAACGGGGCAAGAACGGACTTACTATAGAGCTTGGAAAGCTTGAATAAAACCCTAGCCATGGTGGTCTTCAAAATTTCAGCCAAGGGGTTGAAGATGACAAAATTTTGGCTTTTATTTTGTTTATTTAATCATTTATTTCTAAATGACCAAAATGCCCCTAACTTAAAAATATTTTATTTCACCTATTTCATGTCCATTTTTGTCCAAAAAATTAACCAATGGTCTAATTATCATTTAAGTACCTCCAATTTAAAATTTCATAACAATTGGACACCTCTAACATGTAGAACTCAACTTTTACAATTTTTACAATTTAGTCCTTTTAACTAAATTGAGTGCCCAAACGTCAAAATTTTCGAACGTAATTTTCATGAAATCATTCTGTGAAATTGTAGAACATAAATATATAATAAAAATAAATTTTTTCTCGTTGGAGTTGTGGCCCCGAAACCACTATTCTGACTAGGCCTAAAATCGAACTGTTACAGAATAGACCCTCGAGGCCCAATTTAAACATTTGAATCAAGTCAAAACTAATTCGGGAGCTCAATTTTTTTTTTTGCAAAATTTCAAAACTTTTCTTATATACAGGGGTCACATGCCCGTGTGAGTAGGCTGTGTGGCTCACATGGCTAAGTGATATGCCCATGTCTCAGGCCGTGTGGGTATTCGATGTGAGGAGCACGACTGTGTCCCAGCCCGTGTCCTTACCTGTGTAACTCTCTGACTTGTGCCACACGGCTTGCCATAATCCTGTGTGCCAAGCCGTGTGGTCAATTTAATTTCTACAAATTAGGTGCAGGTTTCACACGACCAAGAAACACGCCTATGTTCTAGGCCATGTAACACACACGGTTGACACACACACCCGTGTCTCTACCCATGTGCCCAATTCTGAGAATTCTTTTTCTCAATTTTAAGATGCAAGGGACACACGACCAAACCACATGCCCATGTGCCAAGCTGTGTGTCACACACGGTCAAGGCATATGCCCGTGTGTCTACCTGTGTGGGAAAAATAAAACCATTTGTTAACTTTATTTCTCACCAAAAATTTAACTTTCAACCTACAACAACATCTGTATATATTTGCCAACCATTTCAAGTCATATAAATCAAGCAAACATCATTAACATGTATGAAATAGTATCACATATTCATATGATCAAACTTACCTTCTTGTGATGATTTATATTTTACCCTAATACAATTAAACCAAACCACATACATATAAGCTAAACATGATATATGAACTTATAATAACATACCAAAACAATCCATTTTTTGCCATTCCAATGGCTAAGTTACAAAACTATTTACATGCCAACATAGGCCAAGTTAACCTATACATGCCATTATACCAAAATAAGTTTACTATTTTTACCAAAATAAGCTGGTAGATAGTGTGATAATACTCCGACCAATCTCCAACCTTTGCGAGTTTCTGAGCACTATAAAATAGAGAGAATAAAACCTAGTAAGCATTTATTGCTTAGTAAGTTTGTATAATGGGAAGTAAACTTACCAATCATATTCATTTAAATAAGTATAACAAGATCATGCTTTCCAACAAATTAGCAAATGTGCCTAATCACATACACTCAAATAAGCAAGTCAGTCACATAATTCACATGTACATCAAGTAAGCATGGATGAGCTCATCATGTTACAAACTTTCAATTATTTTAGAAACATTCGAGATATATCTCTTTTAATCTTATAATTTCTCATGTCAGAAGTTTTTTCCGTTGAATTATTGAAATATCGATGGATACTCAGGTAGTACACATAAGGTGTACAGAATAGTAAACTGTCAATTCATAATTAGGGGTACCCTTTAGGGCACTTAATCATGAAGCACACTCTCGAGCCACATATCAGGATACTCAATTGAGCCATGTAACATGACGCTTATATGGGCTAAACAGGAAACTCATAAGAGTTTTATTCAGGGAGCTCATAGAGCTTAGTAGATAACTTCAAAGAGTTAATATCAGGGAGCACTAGATAAGGTAACAGGGAGTTCAAGCGAGCCATATCAGGAAGCTCATAAGAGCCTATATCAAGATGCTCACGTAGAGCTGCGTTTGTGTCCGCATTATATGCTAGATCACAACCGGTTGAATCATGTAACAGGACGCTTACACAGAGTTGCGGTAGTGTGCAACGCATGCATAATCACTACCAATCAGGATGCTCGCAAGAACTATTTAACAGAATGCTTGAGAGGGCTTTAACAGGATTACTCATCCGAGCTATATTCTGTCCGCAACATATGCAGGACCATATTCAATATGGGAAATCATATTTATCCATCGAAATTCATAATTCAAATAGAACTTAACATTTTCTAAACTTGATTGAATATGCGATTATTTCATTTATTTATAACATTTATATAATCCATAAAATCACATACCAGATTCAATTCAAGTATGAAAATGAACAAAATTTAGTTCCACGAACTTACCTTGACACTTGTTTGTGTATGAAAATCTACTAATCCAAAACTTTTTCTTTTCCTCGATCTAGCTTCGAATTTGAGTTATCCGGATCTATATAAATGAATTTAATGATCAATATATCACATTTCATATTCAATTTAATTCAATTTACACTCTAGGAAAAATTACCATTTTGTCCCTAAATTTTTCATAAATTTCAATTTCGTCCTTAGGCTCGAAAAATGAAATTCATGCAATTTAATCCTTACTCCAAGCCTAACCAAAATTTTCATATAACATTTGCAGCACTTGTATTTCATAAAATTCAAAATTTTTCCATGGGTTTAACCACTTTTTAATTTAGTCCCTAAATCATGATTTCATAAAAATTCTCTTTGTAAAAGTTTTTTTTATTTATCAACAACCTTTCATTTTCTACCATAAATTTTAAATTTTCAGCATATTTATCCATGACAAAACTTTGTTACTTTGATAACTTCTCAAATTAATGTAATATCCCGGCTTAGACCCTAGTCAGAATAGTGGTTTTGGGACCACAAATCCGAGTCAAAAAATATTTTAATATTATTTTTCGTACTTATAATATGTGAATTTATATCTGTGAAAATTTCATGTGAATTTTGATTGTTTGTCTGCTTAATTCGATAAAAGGACCGTATCGTAGAAAATGCAAAAGATGTGTTCTATTTACTAAAGTGCCGATGTGAGGTCCTTATTATGTTATTAGACCTTTAAGATATTAAATGACATTGTTGGACATCCATTATAAGTGTAAATGTTTATTATAATAAGGTTAAATTGGTAAAGTGGCTATTATAATGTTTATAATAAAACATAATCAAATTCAAGCTTTATTTTCACTCATCCTTGCCAAAAATACAAAGAAAAAGAAAGGAAAATAAGCTTGCTAGGGTTCGGTACTTTGATTACTTGATTAACTATGGTTTTGACTCAGTTTTTGAGTTGCTTAGTAATCTTTCAAGCCCAAGCCTCAATTTCTGAATTTGATTATGATTTTTAGATGTGCCATTGTTGATAATGTGAGTTTTATGAAGTTTGATGATAAAGAATGAAAGGTATGTGTTAGATTACTGATAAACCGTGAATTATACATATTTTTACCCCATGTTTAATGCATTTATGGATAATTTCTCATTAGAGTTGGTGAATTCGATGCTTCTAATGCTTTAATTTCATGTTTTATACTTAGGAGAGCATAGGAGAGCAAAAGGAACGAGAAACGGGCCAAAAATGGAGAAAATGGGCCAAAGTACGAAATCAACACGGCCTGGACCTCCTCACATGGGCAGACCACACGGTCGTGTCAATCTGGCAGAATTGGAGCACGACTCACATAGGTATAGCACACGCCCGTGCCATTCTAATAGGCTCGAACACAGCCTAAAGTAATCGCACACGGGCGTGTCACACGGGTGCGTCCCTGTCGAGCCCAAGTGATGTCCAATTCGGAAAAGGCCACTTTTGAGGGCTTCTAGGTATTCCAAAGCCTATAAATACACCCTAGAAGAGGAGAAAAAGGGAGACGGATAAGAGGGGGTAAGAAATTACTCCAAGGAAGCTGATTGATCCATCTCAGAAGTCGGATTCATCATCAATACTGAAGATCTCTTCTCAATTTCCCTTCAGGAGTTTTGGGTTTTCTTTATATTTTGTATTCTTTATTCTTCTGAGATGTTTTCTTATTTAGTTATGAACTAAAACCCCTAAATACCTAAGGGGAATGAAACCTAAGACGAATCTTGTTATTATTTTCTAAATCGTCTGATAAATATTTAACTTGTTCTTAATTATGTGTTCTTAACTTTTGTGTTGGTATCCCAGGATACTGATTCAAGACATGCCCTTGTTCACAGGAGGAATAGACCCTGTCTAAGAGTACTTTAGTCATAATTAAGAGGAGCTGGTTACGTGCCTAGAAATAGGGTAACAAGATTTTGCCGAATTAGGGTGAAACCTAATAAGGGGATCCATAGATCGAGTTAATGTAACCCTAGAGTGTTAATTAGAGAAAAGTCTCGGTTATTCAATCTAGGGATTAGACATTATTAGTCTTGAATAGGTATAATAACATAACTTAGGGATCTTTACGGAACAAGTTGAATGAATAAATCGTCCGATTCAGAGACAGAATAACAAGTAAAGTCTAGGTGGATTTTTCCTTAGGTATTGTCTTCATTCAATCGATTTTACCAAAAGCAATTCCCCAATTCTTTTCTCTGTGAGTTCTTAGTTTAGATAATTAGTTAATTAAAATAAAACCTCTTTATTCTTAGGCTAGATAATAAAAAGACAATCATTATTAGTACTTTAAGTTCCTTTGGGTTCGACAATCCGGTTTTGCTAAAACTATACTACTGTTCGATAGGTACACTTGCCTACATCGCGATAATAGTTAGTTCAAGAATGAGTAATTATAAATATTTAAAACCTATCACGAAACCTCGCGATCAAGTTTTTGGCGCCATTGCCGGGGAGCTGAAATATTAGGAACACTCAATTTTTATTACTTTATCCATTTATTTTTCTTTCAATTTAATTTAATTTTATTATTATTTATTAACTTCCCTTTTCCTTCTCTTGGCAGGTTTTCATAGTTTATGACTAGAAGAAACCCATCGGGACCATTACTATTTGACGAAGAAATCGATCGCACAGTTCATAGAAACTAAAGAGAAATAAAGCGAAGCTTAAGATACACAGAGAACGAGCAAGAAGATGATACTCAACCCCCAATTGAAGAGATGGCTGAAAACCAAGCAATCAGCTACCTCCTGCAATTGCGGTTAATCAAAATCTTGCTCCACGCACTATGTATGACTATGCTAAACCTTCTTTAACAGGAACTGAGTGAAGTATAGTTAGACCTGCTATTGCTGCAAATAATTTCGAACTAAAACCTAACACAATTTAGATGAGGCAGCAGTTTGTTCAGTTTGATGGTTTGCAAGATGAGGATCCCAACACTCACTTGGCAAATTTTCTGGAATTTTGCGACATTTTCAAAATTAATGGCATTTCTGATGATGCCATTCGCCTTCAGTTATTCCCTTTTTCAATGAGAAACAAAGCTAAACAGTGGTTAAACTCATTACCATGAGGGTCTATCACTACTTTGGAACAAATGACTGAAAAATTTCTACTAAAATATTTTTTGCTGGCTAAAATGGCTAAGTTACGTAATGATATCTCTTCTTTTATGCAGATGGACTTAGAAACACTTTACGATGCATGGGAGAGATACTAGGATCTATTGCAAAGGTGCCTTCACCATGGGTTACCTCTATGGCTGCAAGTTCAAACGTTTTACAATGGTGTGAATCCCTCGACAAGACAGATGATTGACGCAGCTGCTGGAGGAACCATCAACAACAAAACACTTGAAGAGGCTTATGAATTCATTGAAGAAATGTCACTGAATAATTATTAGTGGCAAGTCATGAGGACTAAGCCAACAAAAACAGCCGGCGTTTATAACGTCGACTCAGTTACTATGCTGTCAAATCAGGTAGAACTTCTCAATAAAAAGATTAATGGTTTATTTGGTTTTACGTAGGTACATCCAGTAATGAGGTGTGACTCAAGTGGAGGAGGTGTGCATACAGAATATCAATCCTTCAATCCTACAACTGAAGAGGAACAAGTTAACTATATGGGTAACAATAACTTTAGATCTCAAAATAACCCATACAATAATACTTATAATACAGATTGGAGGAACCACCCAAATTTCTCCTGGGGTGGTCAAGGGAATCAAAAGCCACAAAATCCTCATGGTTTTCAACAGCCACCTTATCAACAAGAGAAGAAACCGAACCTTGAGGAGATGCTCTCAAAATTCATGTCGGTATTAGAAACCCGTTTCCAAAATACCGAGACAACACTTAAGAATCAACAAGCATCGATCCAAGGGCTCGAAACTCAGATAGGCTAGCTATCCAAAATAATCTCCGAACGACCACAAGGTAGCTTACCAAGTAATACTGAACCTAATCCAAGGGAACACCTCAACACATTTAGTAGTCAAGATAAGGAAGGATTCATTGCGCCTGAGCCAAAATTGATGCAAGCAACTGTGGTGAGCAAAGGTAAAAGTAAGGTAAGTCATAAAAAAATGGTGAATGAAGAATATAGACCTTGTGTCCCATACCCTAACGCGACAAGGAAAGACCGCTCAAAGAATCAATTCGATAAATTCCTCAAACTTTTGAAAAAATTACATATTAACTTACCGTTTATTGAAGCTTTGTTGCAGATGCTAAATGCAATGAAATTTTTAAAAGAGCTTTTAGTAAATAAGAGGAAGTTGGATGAAGCATCGCATGTAGAGCTAAACGCAATCTGATAAGCTATTTACAAATTAAGCTACCCCACAAATTGAAAGATCCAGGGAGTTTTACAATTCCTTGCTTAATTGGTAGTTTAGATATAAGTCATGCATTAGCTGATTTAGGGGCTAGTATTAACATCATGCCTTACAAAATGTTTAAACAACTAGGTCTTGGGAAACCTAAACAAACTAGGATGAGCATTCAATTGGCAGATAAAACTATAAGATTTCCTAGGGGTATTATTGAAGATGTACTAGTGAAAGTAGATAAGTTCATATTTCCCGTTGATTTTGTTGTTCTAGACATAGAGGAGGATAATAACACCCCTTTGATTTTAGGGAGGCCCTTTTTAGCAACTGCTAAAACAATTATTGATGTTGACACAGGTGAGCCTACACTTCGTGTGGGAGATGAAACGATCACTTTTTAAGCTCGTAATTCTGGCATCACATCAAACATTGAAGGTAATAGTCCACACCAATCTACTAAAACTAACAATATGACTTTGCAGAAATTGAGCTTCAAAGAAGTTCACAAGCCATGTTCCAGAAATGATAGAGGACACATTCATGAAGAACGAAGGCTACTGATAGAGGAGCTAGACGAATGGCGAGCACATAAATTGAGAACACATGATAAACTAAAGCTACGCCAAAACGAGCCCGATACCTCTCCAAGTCAACTTAAGGTTGGTGATAAAGTCTTACTAGATGTCGTAGATCCCCACATTGTCACTACCACACCGAATGAGGAAATCCCTCTTACAGTTCTCAGTATTTTTCCATTCGGTACAGTGGAGGTGAGTCATCCCAAGTTCAGCACTTTTAAGGTAAACAACACCCGATTAAAACCTTATTTTGATGAGTTGATAGTAGGAATGACGAGTATAAACTTCTCAAACCACCATGACCATTCACTGAAGAGGTAAGTCGAGCTTAGACTATAAATAAGCGCTTCTCGGGAGGTAACCCGAGCACTAACATTATTAATTTCTTTAAATTTTGGTATTTAACTCCTAACCTACTAGTAGAGATCATGAATACAGGTGTTTCTATAGAGACACGGCCAAGCACACGGGCGTGCTTAAGGCCGTCTGAAAATAGGGCAAAAGATTTCACCAACACGGGCTACGATAAAAAGCCACGGCCGTGCAACATAGCCGTGGTCGAGCCTGCCAAAACAACACGGGCGTGTGACCCGCCTGTGTGGAAGAGCCGTGGTTGAAACTAAGAAACTAGCACGGGCGTGCGACACGCCCGTGTCTAACACCTGTGGTTGAACCTGTTAAATTAACACGGGCGTGGGGATTGAACACACGGGCATGGGAGAAGCGAATGAAGCTAGGCACGTTCATGCGACATGGTCGTGTGAACCCACACGCTCGAGGAACACGGGTGTGTACTAAATGTCAGACGCACCCAAATTTGAAATTCGCGAATCACACGGGCTGAAATTGGGGGTTACGGGCGTGTGCCATGGCCGTGTGCCCCAAAATCTATAAATACACTGCACTATTCACTTTCTTCCCCATTCAAAAACCTTAACCCTAGCCGCTGCAACTCCACACGGCTCCTTGCCACACCCCTGCGCCACCTTCAACTTAATTTTTTACGCCCAATCTCTCCCCCTTAGTGTTTGTTTACTCTCTTCACTTCTATTTTACTTATTACTAATGCTTATTATTACAATAATTTCCATTTCTTTTGAACTATCTTCCATTTCTGTTCATTACTTTATCATTTAGTTTGCAGTTTTAGTTAGTTACTATACATTGCATGTTAAATCAAGTGATTAGGAAACTTCATACCCATGATTTTACCATGCTCATTCTCATGATATTCCCATGCCAATATCTCTCATGTAATTTGCATTGTTCAATTATTTCTCATACATTTCATGTTGTTAGGAAAGCTTCATTCTTTTACACATGCCATTACTACACACAATGGGAAAGTCACGAAATTATTATATTAGTTATGTTTGGTTGTGGCTGAAAGTCTGCTTTTTAGTTGGAAATTGTATTCCTTTTACTTCGACCGCTTATTAAGATGACTTGATGATTATAATTGCAGGTACTATGTCATCCTCAAGAGGAAAGAAAACCATTGTACCTGCTTCGAAGAAGAGGAAGGGAGCGTCCTCTTCCACGGGCCCAACTGCAAAAATCTGTCACCCTCTCCTATAATTTCCTCGAGGGCCCCAGGAAGAACTGTTCCAAATACTTCGGGCCGACCCTTAATTGCAGGCCGCTGCATCGACTGGCCTGCCGTAGAACAAGTCTAGATGGCTGACGTGATTCGGGCTCTCCTAACCACCGACCCTTGGGAGCTGTTCTTCAGGATTATCGAGCTGACATACCTCGAGCTCACGATGGAACTATGCTCAACATTCCATCTCCAGACCGTAATGACAAGGTATGATGATCCTGGTACGATCCAGTTTTGCCTATGTAGATTAATCCACCAGCTAAGCGTCCAAGAGTTCGGTGCTGCTCTAGGCCTATATACGGAGGAGTTTCGAGAGGAGAATGAACTACATGCTCTCAGTCGCCACAAACATTTCTCTCCCCCGAAGTGCTAGCACACTTTGGCCCCTAGCACAGCCTCGTACAATCCTAGTCGCTCCAAGGCATCAGTTCTCCCACCATCCCTAAGGTACTTACACACTATTTTAGCTCACACGATACAGGGAGGCGAGAGAGCACTGGCATTGTCAACACCCACGACGTCTACTTCTTATGGTGCATGTCGTAAGGGCACATCATCGACCTTGCCTATTTAATCGCCCTTGCGATCTAACACCAGATAGAGCGGCATCGGAGGGGGGTCATCTCCATTGGTCCCTACTTGACTAGGCTGGCACGGCACTTTGGGCTCCTTAACACCGCGGCCCAAGAATCATCCTTCACTCTCATCGGCCAGATGTCTCCACAAGGCATCTCGAGCATGCTTAGCATGAGGATGATTGAGAGGCACCGAGGAACCTACCTTCCCAAGTATCGTCTCGCCCAATCTATCGAGGAGGAGGCCTACGAGGACATTCCTGATGATGTCCCCCCACAGCACGAGGACCCACCGACTCAGCCACCACCACCCTCTCGTCCAGTTCATGCGGTGGCTTCATATGCTGACATCTCTGAACGCCTCACCCAATTCGAGCAACAGTGTTTTCAACGATTTGACAACATTAATGCTACTCTATAGCAGATTTTTCAGCACCTCCACATCTCATCGCCAGTCCCACCTCGTGAACCATCCAGCGATGAAGATGTTTAGAAATATTTATTTGTTATTTTATGTTTTTAATTTTTATTGAAACTACTTTTTATTTTTGTTAGATTTTAGAATTTTATTTTTAATTATTAATTTCGATTATTTCTTTTCGAGTACTTATTCTTCCTAATATCCCCTAAAAAGTTCCTAATTTTATCACAGTTATATAGAGCTCTTAAGCTCATCATCACATAGGAACTAAAACTCCACCGGGAAGGTTCTCCACAACTGCCATGTTCCGCTCGACCACGACCATAGCTACCACTAGATATAATATTCTTTTGATGCAGGACTTATGGACTAATGAACCTCTATGACAACCGGAGTATCCTCCTCCACTCTTGAACCAATTACTCTCCAAAACTCTAGTTCGAGGAATTCATCATACAGGAAGTTTCACTTCTCTCCCTATCTTATTTTTATTTTACAATACCTCTCTTTGTTCATTGAGGGCAATGTACATCTTAAATGTGGGGGGAGGCATTCATTTCATTTTCAGAAAAATCCCTGAATTACTGCCTTGTTCTCTTGAAAAGCTCTCATATCATATTTAGGATAAATTTTGACTGGTTTATGATTTTGATTGATATATCTTGAATTAAAACATAGGGACTTATGCATTGACTAGTTAGACTTTAAGATATTAG
Organism: Gossypium hirsutum; assembly: GCF_007990345.1. Lineage (NCBI taxonomy): Eukaryota > Viridiplantae > Streptophyta > Magnoliopsida > Malvales > Malvaceae > Gossypium > Gossypium hirsutum. The sequence continues at coordinate 26,964,467 of NC_053435.1, read as the reverse complement.
AGAATCAAGCATGATAAGTTGATTTTTAAGAATTTAAAATTATAGGTTGTTTCCCCAAGTCTAGGTATTACTTTGAATTAGAATTCACGAGTCTAAACATTAAAAAGCCATGATTTTTATGAGATTTTTGAGCCTTTTGAGCATCTATTAATTCTTTCATGCTCACTTTTATCATTGCTTTGAGTGTGTCAGTATTGAACTGTTATTCTAGAACTTGCTTGATTATGCATGTTGAGACCACACCATTTATTTGATATATCAAAATGATTAAGGCACTTAGGATTAACCTAATCATGCCATGAAAAGCCTACCTCCACGATTAACCCCTAGTAAACCCCCTTGAGCCTAACAAGTCATTTCTTGTGTTACCCTTAATATTAACCTTTAACCTATTAGTGTTGAAATCCCTTAAATTAATCCCTATTTTTTGTTGAGATTTGAGTTGAATGGATTGTCTAGCTATGTTTTGTTCTTGATAGTTAGTCTATAGTATTTTAACTTGTTCTTAAAAAAAACAAAACTATGTATACATATCTGTAATTTCATTTTCTGAGAAGAAGCTCTGTTGTATGTAAGTAAAGATTAACTCTTTTTCTAGTTAGGTAATTTTTCAATTCAATCTCAATTCTAACCATTTCTTTTAACTTGTGACCACACCCTTTAACCAAGCCTCGTTACAACCCTATAAAGACCTTTTGATTGATGTATCATCTTAAATTATAGTGGTGGAGATTTGATTTTCATGCAAGCCTATGGTAATTACTTTTCATTATTGACTATTGAGTGCTTCATTTATTGTCCTTAAACACCTCGAGTGATTTGATTGAATCTTTAGTGAGGATGTGAAACTCTGTGATAATCTGAATCAAAGGTAATTACTTAGATGCGGAGAAACACCTATGTTTGCATAATTAAATACTCAACTTGGAATGTTTAAAATTTTTGTGTTCTTCTTAGTTGAATTCTCAATGTATGATTACCTATGAATTATTCTGAGATATTATCAATAGGAATTGTAAGTTGAGGAGAATTTATTTTGATTATGAGTTGAGAATTTTGCTTGAGGATAAGCAAATGCTTAAGTGTGGGGGTATTTGATAAACCATAAATTATACATATTTTTACCCCATATTTAATGCATTTTATGGATGATTTCTCATTAGAGTTGGTGAATTCGATGCTCCTAATGCTTTAATTTCATGTTTTATACTTAGGAGAGCATAGGAGAGCGAAAGGAACGAGAAACGGGCCAAAAACGGAAAAAATGGGCCAAAGTACGAAATCAATACGGGCTAGACCTCGTCACAAGCACAGACCACACGGCCGTGTCAATCTGGTAGAATTGGAGCACGATTCACACGGGTATAGCACACGCCCGTGCCATTCTAATAGGCTCGAAGATGGCCAGAAGTAATCGCACACGGGTGTGTCACACGGGCGTGTCCCTGTCAAGCCTAAGTTAAGTCCAATTCGGAAAAGGCCACTTTTGAGGGCTTCTAGGCATTCCAAAGCCTATAAATACACCCTAGAAGAGGAGAAAAAGGGAGACGGGGAAGAGGGGGTAAGGAATTACTCCAAGGAAGTCGATTGATCCATCTCAGAAGCCGGATTCATCATCAAGACTTAAGATCTCTCCTCAATTTCCCTTTAAGAGTTTTGGGTTTTCTTTATGTTTTGTATTCTTTATTCTTATGAGATGTTTTCTTATTTAGTTATGAACTAAAACCCTTAAATACCTAAGGGGAATGAAACCTAAGACGAATCTTGTTATTATTTTTTGAATCGTATGATAAATATTTAACTTGTTCTTAATTATGTGTTTTTAATTCTTGTATTGATATCCCAGGATACTGATTCAAGACATACTTTTATTCAGAGGAGGAATAGACCCTGTCTAAGAGTACTTTTGTCATAATTAAGCGGAGTTGGTTGCGCGCCTAGAAATAGGATGACAGGATTTTGCCAGATTAGGGTGAAACCTAATAAGGGGATCCATAGATCGAGTTAATGCAACCCTAGAGTGTTAATTAGAGAAAAGTCTCAGTTATTCAATCTAGGGATTAGACATTATTAGTCTTGAATAGGGATAGTAACATAACTTAGGGATATCTACGGAATAAGTTGAATGAATAAATCGTCCGATTTGGAGCCAGAATAACAAGTAAAGTCTAGGTGGATTTTTCCTTAGGTATTGTCTTTATTCAATAGATTTTCCCAAAAGCAATTCCCCAATTCTTTTCTCTGTGAGTTCTTAGTTTAGATAATTAGTTAATTAAAATAAAACCTCTTTATTCTTAGGCTAGATAATAAAAATACAATCATTACTAGTACTTTTAGTTCCTTTGGGTTCGACAATCTAGTCTTGCTAAAACTATACTACTGTTCGATAGGTACGCTTGCCTACATCGCAATAATAGTTATTTCAAGAATGAGTAATTATAGATATTTAAAACCTATCACGAAACCTCGCGATCAATTACTATGTTTTGTATTGGGATTTTTGATGAATTTGAGTATTTGGACTAAATTGTGAAAATGAGAAATTGAGGGGATAAAATGTGAAATAAATGAAATCTATGGGCTTATATGAGCTAAAGGAAAATTCGGCTAGGCAAGTGTGAGATGAAATTATGCATATTTTGTGATTTTATGAAATAGGGACTAAAGTGTTAAAATGTGAAAATGTGAGGGCTATTTTGTAAAATGCCCTAAATATGTCTATATGGATTAAATTGAATGATTTTTTGAATAAAAGATTTAAATTTGAATTTGTATAGATCAAGAACCAAAGAAAACGGAATTAGATCGGGAAAGTCGAAAGTCGTTGAATAGCCGTTCGTTTCCATTCATTTTCGTACGAGGTAAGTCTATATACAAATAAATGTGTTTGAAATTATTTTTTATGCTTATATGATATTGAATTGTGATGAATGATTATAGAATTTGTGTATGTGAAATTGAGAATATTTTGATAATGTAACGACGTCTGAAAGCCCCGTATGAACCATAGGAATAGTTGGAATACATATGTCATGACATAGGATTTTGATATGTGATTTCATGTAAAACCATGTCTGGGATGTTGGCATCGATTTGAGATTTACGTGTAAGACCATGTCTGGGACATCCGCACCGTATTTGATTTTGTGTAAGACTCTACCTGGGACGGTGGCATCGATATTTGATTACATGTAAGACCACGTCTGGGACGTTGGCATTGTACGGGTTTTTCAAGTTATCCGTGTATCCTATTTGAGAAATACGTGATTGAATGAATGAAGAACCGATTCAGGTACATGGAGATGTGTTCAACATTTGTTAATGAGAAGTAAGTTTATGTGGAAGAGATGATATGTGATATAAGTATGAGAAAATATGCTATATGTGCAAATGAATTGGGAATATGGGAAATGTATATGAACTATAGTGCAAATGAATTGGGAATATGTGAAATGTATATGAACTATGTGATTTGTGATAGTATTTGGCTATGGAGTATATGTATTTTATGATGCTTATATGCTTAAAATGATAAGCTTATTTGTATATGGCTTACTAAGCTTTTAAAAGCTTACTTTGTGTGTGTTTGCATTGTGTTATAGATATCGAAGCTACTGGAAGCTCGAGGATTATCGAGGATCATCACCACACTATCAAATATTATTTTGGTACCTTTCGAAGATGTATATATATCATTGTATGGCATGTATAGGCTAGAATTAATGTGGTATGTTTTGAGATGTGTATATCATGCCATGAGATATGGCTTGATTATGGTTGAACTTATTGTTTGATTTTGGTACATATATGTGATGCAAAAATGGTAAATTTGGTGTATATATATGGCCTAGTGAAATGGTCTTTTTGGTAAGTTAGTTTTGTGGTTGAAATGGTTATAAATGTGATCTGAATCATGTGTTCAAGGTATGAATTAGTTACATGGAATTAGTATGTTTGAGTTGGTATTACGTATGGAAATGATTAATGATATTAAAGTATGAGTGATGCTTGTTTTGGAAATGTTTTGGTTGCATTTTGGGTTATGAAATGTGGTCTTAAAAGCTTATGTATATAGGATGGCAAAATGGCTTTTCTAGCAGCCTAATTTTATCCATACGGGCAGAGACACGGGAGTGTGTCTCAGTCGTGTGTGACACATGGTCATGTTACACAGCCGTGTGTCTCCTGGGGTAGTCCTACAATTTAAAGTTAGTCTCGAGCACGGCCTAGACACACGGGTGTGTCTGATGGCCGTGTGAGGCACACAGCCTTGGCACATGAGCGTGTGTGGCCATTTCAAAGGGTACACGGGCTAGACACACAGGCGTGTGGTCGGCCGTGTGACCCAAGTTAGTTTTGACCATGGCTAAGACACACGGGCATGTATCCGGCCGTGTGGTATAAGTTAGTATGTATGCTTTGTTTTCACACGGCCTATGCCACGGGCGTGTTTGGTGGTCGTGTGAGGCACATGGCCTATTCACACGGGCATGTGACCTGTGATTCCGTGAAATTTTTATAAGTTTTTGGAAATTTTATAAGAGATCGGTTTAGTCCTGAACCTTTTCCGAAGTATGTTTAAGGTCTCGTTGACCTAAGAAAGGGACTTTATGTTGATATTTGACTATAATATGATGATGTATGACTTTTGATTGTGAAATGATTGCGAAATATTCCAATATATCTGGTAATGCCTCTTAATCCTAGTCCGGCGATGAATACGGGTTATGGGTGTTACTTTTGGTTGGTATCAGAGCTACGATTTAGTCGATTCTAGGACTAATGTAACGTATGTGAGACTAGCTATACATGCCATATTTGTAAACTGTGATAGTATGATGATTCCTGACAATGAAAATATGTTTTTATATAGTAAATGAATCCCGAACGAGCTGTATCTGATGATGTTGAAAGTAATGCGCCTGCTCCCGCTTAAGGGACAGCGTCATCTGATTCTAGACCTGCTACTAGTAGCCACAAGGGAGGGGCTAAGCAAGCCTTTTACCAAATGATGAATGATTGGTTCACTCAGTATATGAGAACTAATTTGGATGTTCCACAACCTTTACCCCCGCTAAATCCTCCGCAAGTCCCTATCATACCACAAGCTAATTCGATTCAGTTGTATAATCCACCTATTGATAAAATTAGAAAATATGGGGTCGAAGAGTTTCGTGCTACTACTAATGATGATGCTGAGAGAGTTGAATTGTGGTTAGAGAATACGATACGAGTGTTCGATGTATCCTCATGTACTCCAGACGAATGTCTTAAATGTGCCATTTCACTTCTGAGACATAGGGTGTATCATTGGTGGAAGACGTTGATATCAGTGGTTCCGAGAGAATGAGTCACCTGGGATTTCTTTCAAGCTGAATTCCGAAAAAAATACATCAGTCAGAGATTCATCGATCAGAAACGCAAAGAGTTTCTTGAGTTGAAACAGGGCCGTATGTCTGTTACAGAATACGAGTGAGAATTCGTGAGATTGAGCCAGTATGCTCGAGAATGTGTCTTGATCGAAGAAATAATGTGTAAAAGGTTTGAAGACAGCTTAAATGAAGATATCCGCTTATTAGTCAAAATTTTGGAAATAAAAGATTTTGTTGTGTTTTTTGAACGAGCATGTAAAGCTAAAGAACTCGAGAAAGAGAAAAGAAAAACTGACTTAGTAGCTAGAGAGGTGCGAATAAGATCATCGAGCAAGTCATTTCATTCGGCATCAAAGAAATTTTGAGATGATTTTAGCCACTCAAAGGGTAATTTGGGATATTCGAGCAGAGATCGTACTAGATCACATTCAAGTTTCAGAGCTCCAGCTACTTCTGCTGCAAGTGTGGGAATGTCTGATCTGATCGACCTGAGTGCAGACACTGTGGTAAAAGACTTTCGGGAAGTTGTAGATTGAATGACCGAGCTTGCTTTAGATGTGGATCCTTAGATCACTTTATCCGTGAATGTCTTGAGTCTGTAGAACAAGAGAATGTGCAAGATCTGAGGCTGAGTGGCAATATAGCTCGAGGTAGAGCACCCAGAAATGTAGGTAGTATGAGTGGTAGCCAAAAGGGAACTAAAGATACAACTATTAGATCTGAGGCTCGCGTACCTACCAGAGCCTGTGCTATTCGTGAACGGGAAGAAGCTTTGTCTCCAGATGTTATTACTAGTACTTTCACTCTTTATGATACTTCTGTGATTACATTAATAGATCCAGGATCAATGCATTCATATATGTGCATGAACTTAGTGAGCAGTATGTAACAATCCGATTTAGACCCTAATCGGAACGGTGATTTCGGGACCACGAATCTGATTCAAAAAAATATTTAAATATTATTTTCTGTATTTATTATATGTGAATTAGCATGTGTGAAAGTTTCGTATAAAAATTTGATTGTTTGCGTGCTTAATTAAATAAAAGGGCTTAATCGTGTAAAATGAAAACTTGATAGTTTAAATCATAAAGGCTGAATTGTTAGTGGCTTTTTAATATGGAGTATTTATGTTGCAAATTGCCCATGATAATATGCATTGGACGGTAGTAGCCTTATAAAAAATCATGGTTTTTTATTTTATTACAAAGGTTATTTAAGTTAAATGGTTATTATAATAAGTTATAATAAAACATAAAAATTAAATAAGCATGCATAATTCTTGTTTTTGCCGAAACTTGAGAAAGAAAGAAAGAAAGAAAATATAGTTTTGTGATGTTCGGCCATTAACAAGCTTGATTAAGGTATGTATCTAGCTCAGTTTTTGATAATTTTTGCGTTTTTGAGATCGTTGCTTCGAGTACTACCCGACCCATGCTTGAATTTTTTATTTTGGTGAACATTTTGAGTTATGCCATTGATGAATAATTGTGTTTTGTGATGTTTGATGATAAATTATGAAAGATATGTTTTGGATTAATATGTTTTGTGTTGGAGTTTTTGATGATTTTGAATTATTAGGACTAAATTGCAAAAATGATAAATTGAAGAACTAAAATGCAAAATAAATGAAATATATGGATTAGTATGAGCATAAGGAAGATTCGGCCTAACTATAATGTGGTGAGATTTTGTGTATTTTGTGTTTTGTGTAATTAGGATTAATTTGTAAAAGTATGTAATATCACGGGTAAAATGATAATTTACCCATTTATGTGTTGTTGGGTTAAATTGAATGAAATTGTGTTTAATTGAGTTTATTTTGGAATTATATAGATCAAGAACAAAAAAATCAGACTTGGATCGGGGAAAAGCAAAAATAATTGAATAGCTGATTTTTAACGTTTGTCGATATCCGAGGTAAGTCTTTAAGTAATTAAACATAGTTTAATTCAAATATATAATGGTTTACTATGATGATTCAAATTTTATAGTTGTATAGTACAATAGCTAAATGTGGTTTAACAATGAATTAATATGGTTGAGTTTTATTCGACTGAGTTAAAACCTCTGAAAGTTGTATGAATTACATGGAATATTTGGACGATTCACTATATGAACTGTTATGAAATGATTTTATAATTATGATATTTGGGCTTTAAGCCTAGCAAGCCTTGTGCCGGTGAATTTGATCGGGCTTTGTGCCTAGCAGCCTTAGTGTTGGTGAATAAATATCAGACCTTGGGTCTAGCAGGCCTTGTGCCGGTGTGTGATTCAGGCTTATGCCTAGCAGGTTTTATACCGGTGAATTATTTTTAGGTCTATGCTTATAAGATTTCAAGTTGTTATGGAAAGTGAACAAGTAAAATTGAGCTAAATAACCTTGTATATATATTCGGCCACATAGGTATGTACATATGTGATGTTATATCTAACTTGTATATTTGGCCATATGTGATGATGTATTGAATTTGTAAATTTGGCTACATGTGATGTTCTATCTAACTTGTATATTCGGCCATATGTGATGATATAATGAACCTTATGTATTCAGCCATACATGTAAGTCTTTATGAGATGATATATTGGACCTTGTATATTCAGTTATATAGGTAAGTATTTACATGGTGTTATAATTGACCTTGAACATTCGGCCAAGGTAACTTCTTTGTGTTATAGTATAACATTAATGATACAATTCGGCTTGTTTGAAATGTTTGATTTAATCATTTGAGTTGTTTAATTTCCTTAAGGCTTACTAAGTTTAGTTAGCTTACTCTGTTTTATAGATTTTGGTTGTAAGTTACGAGCTCAGGGATCGTTATCGAAGTTATCCACACTATCGTCAACCTTCGGTACTTTTAAAAGTCTATTTTTGAACTTATGGCATGTATAGGCTAATATGTATTTTTTTCAACATTGGTATGTATAATTTGAGCCATACGAATATTGCTTAACTTCCAAGTTTGGATATGGTTATGTTTGGTAATGGTTTATTCTGTTTTGATTATATCACTCTTTAACACCAAGTTACCATTCATTACAATGTCATCAAACATCATAGACATATGTTTTAGGTCATTGCATATGTAACATCCCGAAATAAGGCTTAGTAGGAACAGTGGTTTCGGAACCACAAATTCAAGGTTGAGAAATTATTTTAATATTATTTCTTGTGTTATAGCATGATTATATGAGTGCATGAAAATTTTGGTGAATTAATTTTAGCGTTTGTGAGCTTAATTGCGAAAAAAGACTAAATCACATGAACGGAAAAAGTTATGTTTTGTTAGCTAAATATGTTAAATAGCTAGAGAACCAAAATTTGGGATGTTTAAAGTGTAAATAGACCCTAAAAAGGTGCTTGGCCGGCCATAGAGAGAAAGAAAGTAGAAAAGTCAAAATTAGCTGAAGTTGGTAACTTAATTTTGACTAGAAATAAAATAAAATAAAATAAAAGCTATCATCTTTTCATCTTTCTTCTTCCCCACCAAAAATACCGGTAAAAAGGGGGTTTTGAAAGCTAAAAAATATCAGCCACTCTTCACCCTTGCAAGTAAGTGATTTTGATGGCCTTTCTTGATAATTTTTGTACTTTTAAGACCCTTGTAGCATAATATAGCTAATGAGGGGACTATTTTGCAAAATGGATGAAAGTCTAGGGCTTTTCCATGTGAATACTCATGTTGTTTGTTGAATTTTTATGGAAGAAAATGATTCATGGTTGTGTAATAAACAACTTTTGTGAAAGGAGTTTGCATGAAAACACCTAAAAAGGGCTATTTTGTAAAGTTTGTAAAATAAGTTGTAAATGTGTGAAATAATTGAAATTGTGAGTTGTTATAGTTATAAAGAGAATTTGGCTAGGCTTGGTAAGGGAGGAAATTCGATAAAAATCGATTTACGAGCCTAGGGGTAAAATCGTACTTTTTGTGAAAGTCTAGGGGAAAAATGATCATTTTTCCAAAGTATAAATTATAGAATGTATTGGTTAATATGATGATTAAAGTAGTGAATTTTATATAGATCAAGAAAATCAAGATTCGGGCTTAAATCGAAAAGTACGAGGTTATGGACTAAAATGGTGTAATTAGCTGAAATTGCATTCGAGGTAAGTCCGTGTGACTAAATAAACATGTTATCCATGTTATTGTAATATACTTGAAATCTATTTTGCTATGATTGCATTTAATTATATGTGGATGGGGTTATGTATGAGAAAGTGATGCCAAACATTAATAACATTTTTGTGATGATTAAATCCATTGGAAATTTGATGGAATATGACATTCCATTGAAACAAGTAAGTTGTACGTAAATAATGCAAATTAACTGTTATTATGTATTATACAATTTGTTTGGCATGAATTGTTGAGTTGTCTTGGGAATGTGAAATATGAGAATTAATGTAATAAAGACTTTCGGTTGAACATTAGGAATAGATTTGGGACATTCATGCCATGACATTGGGTGATATGTGTGCTAGTGTAAGACATGTCTGAGACATGCATCAGCCACATTATGAGGGCTAGTGTAAGTGTAATAGCTCGATTTTGGGCCTAGTGGGAACAGTGGTTTCGGAACCACTATTTTGAGGCTAGATAAAATTATTTTAGTATTATTTTATGTGTTATAATATAATTTTATAAGTGCATGTAAATTTTGGTAAGTTAATTTTAGCAATTTCTAGTCCAATTTCGGAAAAGGACTAAATCGCGTAAAAGGTAAAAGTTGTGTTTAATACCTAAAGGTGTGTTAAATTGCCTTGTATCTTAAATTGGGGGTCTTTAAAGTGAAATTAGGCCATTGAAAGTGTGATGGCTGGCCATGGGAGACAAAATTGTTGAAAAGTCAAAATTAGGTGAAATTTGGTCACCAATTTTGACTAGTTTTATGATTAACAAATCAAAAAGAAAAAGCTATCATTTTTCTCTTCTCCTTCACCGAAATATGCAGCAAAGAAAGGGTTTTGAAGCTAAAAAATTTCAGCAACATATTTCCCTTGCTTGTAAGTGATTTTAATGTCTTTGCTTGATGATTTTTACATTTTTGGAACCCCTAAAGCATGAGCTTTCATAAGAGGGGACTGTTTTGCAAAATGATGAAGAGTCTAGGGTTTTGCCATGAGAGTAAATGTGTTGTTTGCTGTGTTTTTATGGAAGATTATGAGTCCTAGTTGTCTAATAAACAACTTTTGTGAAAGAAATTGCATGAAAACACCTGAAAAAAGGGTTAGATTGCTAAGTTGTAAAATGAGTTGTAATGTGTAAAATAGTTGAAATTATGAGTTGCTATAGTTATGAAAATGGTTCATCTAGACTCAAGGAGTAAAGAAATGTGATAAAAATTATTTTACGAGTATTGGGAAAAAAGTGCAAATATGCAAAAGTTTAGGGGTCAAAATGAAAATTTGTAAAAATATGATTTTTAGACCCATATGAATATTGTGACTGATTGGTAGGCTAAATGTGATATTATAGATCAAGGAAATCGAGATTTGGACCTAGAACGGAAAGAAATCGATTAAGGGATGATTATGTCCTTTTCACCTTTGTGGTATCGAGGTAAGTTTGTATGTAAACAATACCATGCTATACATGTATTTAAATGTTATCATTACATGAATTGTATAGATATTAAGTGTATGTGATTAATAGAAATATGATAAGACAAAGCCTTAATAGACGAGGAAAAATCCCGTTTGAACCTTAGGAATAGAATAGGATACGAGTGACATGTCACTAGGAATTATGAGTCTAGATGACTAGCTCGAGAGTGAGCATTGAAATGTCATGAGATATGAGGTAGCTTTAGCTACAATTGAGGCACTTATGTGCAAAGGCTTTTCCGAGTATCCAATTAGTATTCCAAGTGTTCAACGGGTAATCCAAGGAAACAGTTGATGATGGTCCCAATGAGGTAAGTCATTGGTGAGTATACACTTGAGTTATGTTACGAGTTGTGCAAGTATGTATATTAAGCGTATGATAATGCCTTGATATGTGATGGTCTATGATGCATAATATGTGTTCTTACCATGATGGATGAAATGATGTTGTATTAATTTTGTGAACAATGATCATGAATGAGTAACTTAGCCTTGACAGATTTGAGTTACTGCAGTAGTGTAACTTTGAAAATACACTAAAAATAGTGGAAAATTAGTTAGAGGCAAAATAAAATATGAGATTAAAGTTTAATGAGTCTATCTTCACATGAAAGAAACAAGGGAATAAAAAGAATTCTATATTGTGTGATATTTGAATTCTTGTAAAACAGGGTCTGAATGAATTCGAGATCCCCTATTCTAACTTTAGAAATTCATCATAAATTTTAAAAAAATTATTAAGAGTCATAACTTACTTGCATGGATTCCTTATTGAGTCTATTTTTAAGGAAAACAAACGACATGGTCATTGGAATTCTGTACAGGGAGAAATTCAGTTCGTAGTGCACAAGGGTCAGAGTGGTCATACCCTGAAACAAGGGAGACTTTAACTAATAAACTGTACTAAATGGCTTGACCAAAAATTCTAGAAAAAAATTAGTAAGTATACATATGAGTATAGTTTCAAGATAAATAGACAAGAACATTATTCGAATCCTGTACTATGAGGTAATTGAACTTTAGTACAGAAGGGTTGAAACTGTCAGATAGTGAATCAGGAGCAAACTTGAGGAATAAACTGTACTAATTGGCTAAGTCAAAAATTCTGGAAATTTTATGAAAGAAAGATAAATGAGTCTAGTTTCAGGAAAAATTAACAGAACTTAATTTGGAGTTTCGTATCTCTAGATATAAATAATTTAGTGACTATTGCTCAGGAAGACAGCTTGCAGTGAACTTGAGAATATGTTGTAAACATTGATAAAACAAGTTAATGAGTTGCTTATTATTTTCATATGAACTTACTAAGCGAAATCTTACCCCCCCTTCTTTCCCATGTTTTCTAGAGTTTCTAGGTTAGCTCGAGTTGGAGGCCGTCAGAGATATTATCACACTGTTGAGTTAACGCTATCGGCGTAAGTAAACTCAAGTGATTCTAGTCTATGACATGTATAGGGTTTTAATGTGAGTATGTAATATTATGATTTAGCCAAAGGCATTGGCTTGTTATTAAGGTAGTATTAGTCATGTAAATTGGCCTATGCCGACTAATATCGTTATGGGCCCATATGATTATTCTTATGTATGTATGTTATTATCTCTTGTGATGTGGCTTACAACATGTATGCCTAGAGATTGAATTAAGATTCATTGATGAGCTAATAACTAATGCAGGATTAAGTGATTGGTAAATAGTTAATAATGCTTCATGAATGGTTTATGGATATGATTATGCATGCTTTGTGATGGAGATGAGGTTTGATGACATGTTGATAGCTATAGCATTAATATGGTAAAGATGAAAGAAAAACTTTTTGTAATGGTTGCATGTGAAATTACCATGGTCATGTCATGTTAGGAAGGTTTAAGTGCCTAATTTTGCCATGTTGTATGCTATTGTATAAGTACGCGTGCATGTGTTGTGAGTGTGACAAAATGGCTTGGAAAATAGCCTTGTATTTGTCCAGGTTTTGGACATGGGTTCGGGACACGGGCGTGTTCTTAGCACCCGGGCGTGTGTTCTATACCTACACAGGCGTGTGGAGCCTTGATACAAGAGATTTCCTAAGTTTTTCATGAGTTCTCGGTTGGGTCCCGAACCACCTCGAATGCATGTATTGGGCCTCGTAAGCTCGCATAAAGGACAGATTGCATGAGAAAAGAAAAGTTTTTAATTATTTGAGATTTCATGGCCCTGTTTAGGATGGAAGTGTTAGTAAAAGTTAGGTAGCACCTCGAACCCCGTCCAGGCGTCGGATGCGGGCGAGGGGTGTTACAATAAGACATGTCTGGGACATGCATCGGCCTCGAGATATACAAGCCAGTGTAAGACATGTTTGAGACAAGCATCGGCCTCGAGATACACAAGCTAGTGTAAGACCTGTCTGGGACATGACGTCAGCTTGTTGTGTGTCAGTGTAAGACCTATCTGGGACATGGCATTGACACTGATAGATGAGAGCCAGTGTAAGACTTGTCTGGGACAGGTGTCGGCCTCGAGATATGAAAGTCAGTGTAAGACCTGTCTAGGACATGGCATCGACTTTGATGTGCTAGCTAGCGTAAGCCCATGTCTGGGACATGGCATCGGCATTGTATCCCATGTCTGGAGCTAATGAATATCCTGTAGTATTCAAAATTGTTTAATGGAAGATGTATGATTCATATTGAAATGGGAAAACTTATGACCATGTGGTGAGTGGTACAGGTACTTACATGAAATTGATGAGATGTGAACTCAATTCATGTTGTATGATTAGTAAGGAATGAATATGATCATGTTCAGTAACACAGGTATGTATGCCAAGCTCATGAGAAATGATTTCGATTTATGATGCACATTTGTTGAAGATGTATATAGGAAATTCATGCTTAGGAGAATGATTTTGTGATGACCTTTTGATTATAGGTCTATACATATGATGTATAAATATGTATTTTTCCCAATGTGGTGAAAATGAATTAATAAGGTGTGATAAACTTAGTATCATTAATTTACACTAAAACAGTTTTGGACAACAACAGCAGTCCGACTATGAAAATCCACCATAAATTTTGGAAATTGAGTTAGAGCCTGAATAAAATATGAAATTAAATCTTAATAAGTCTAGTTTTACATAGAAGAAATGGTGCATGAAAGAGAATTTCATATTATGAGATATTTGAAATTTTGTAAGACAGAGTTAGAATGATTTTGAAATCCCTTGTTCCAATTTGGGAAAATCATTAAAAATTATAAATAAATAGTTATGGATCATAATTTATATTCTTAGAATCCTTAATGAGTTTATTTTCAAAATAAATAAACAAAAACATCATCCGAATCTCGTATAGTGAGATAATTAGTTTTTAGTGAATAGGAGTCGGAACTGTTGGACTGCAAAATAGGGGTGACTTTAAAGAATAAATTGTACTTATTGGCTAGATAAAAAATTCTCAAAATTTTACGGTAAGAAGATATATGAGTTTAATTTTATGAAAAATTAGCAGAACTTAATTTGGAGTTCCATAGCTCCAGATATAAATAATTTAATGACTATGACTTGAGAAAAGAGCTTGACCTGAACTTAAATAAAAGTACAAATATGGTTGTATTACCTTGAGAAGCAAGTTGATAAATTGCTTATTATTTTCATACGGTCTTACTAAGATATAAAGTGTACTCCCTTCCTTTCTTTTCTTTAGTGTTTTCAAGTTAGCTTGGGATTGGAGGTCGTCAGAGGCAGCATCACACTATTAAGCCATCACCTTTGGCATATTGATATTTGTTAAGCATTTTAAGTGAGTGGCATGTATAGGGACTAGGTTTTTATGACATGTGTTATTATGATTAGTCTAATGTATTTGTCTATATTGATTTATTGGTATATTGCCAAGAGGTGTGTCTCATATTGATTATGGTTTGTGAACCTATCTATCTATGTTATGTTCTAATGCTTGTGATAAGATAATGTAGTTATGCTTGTTGGCCTTATATGGTTGGTGTTCATGTTACGAATGTGTGTAATATGAGATGCTAAACCATTAAATGGTGTCATGATATGTGTCCTCGGTGTGTATAAAGATGTGAAAGATTAAAGGTAACATAAAGGCTTTGAAAATATCCTAAGTGTTGGCCATACGGGCTGAGACACGACCGTATGTCTCAACCGTGTAAGGGACACGGCCTTAGCACACATGCGTGTGGCTTGGCCGTGTGGTTCAAATTATTCACTGACGTCATAGTAAGAGAGTTACACAGCCTGAGGACACGGGCATGTCGAAGGCACACGGGCATGTCCCTATGTCCATACGGGCGTGTGAGCTTGTGTCATGGAAAACATTTCTAAGCTTTCCCAAAACCTTTTAAGGTTCTCAGTTTAGTCCCTAACTACTTTCAATCTATGTTTAGGGCTTCGTAGGCCTGTGTATGGGACATGATGCATGTGTATGAAAAGTTTTGAATTAAAAAAATTTTGTAGCATGGTTTTTGCATGTTTGTGAATGATTAAGTCCGGTACTGCATCATACCCTATTCTAGCGTTAGACACAGGTAAGGGGTGTTACATTTAGTGGCATCAGAGCTATGGTTTACTCGGTTCTCGGACTAACCTAGCACATATAAGAGTCTAGTTATACATGCCACAAGTTTGTGATAGTGTTATGTCTTCTGACGCGAATGAGAACTATCTTGTGTGGGCAAGGTACTCTCCAACCGAGCTACACCCAATCATGTAGATAATAATACTAAAGTATTCAATAAACTGCAGTTATGAAGAGTTAAAACTCAGAAAGGTACGAGCAAGAATTCGTGAAATGTATATGTATATGATTATGATGTGAGAAACATGAAATAGAATGTGTACATGGCATAATGAGCTTATCTATGGTTAATTGACAATCCCATGGTGTATATGATTGTTTTGTTCAAGTGAATGCATGTGTTTAGATAACTTACTAAAAATGCAGGTAGAATGAATGTTCATGTATACTTATTTGAATGAATATGGTTGGCAAGTTCACATAGTCTGAGTATAAGTGTTAAATTGCTTGCATTGATTTACATGTTTGTAATGATATGCATACGATGATGTGCGAGATGAAAGTATAGATTGGAATATACTTATCCATGTTTGTTGGCTCTCATATGATGTTATGTACATGACTTGTTTGATGAAATGAATGGGATAAGTAAAGTTACTCAGAATTCATAGAGTGCATGCATAAGTGTACTTGTTTAAATGAGATAACTAGGAAGTTGGCGTAAAACAAATATGAATCTCAGTTTTTCTGAAATGAATGATATGATTTTGGTGATGTTGCTATGATGATGAAAGTTGTGTTATATACATATGTGTATAAGAGTTGAGTCAGAGGCCCTACGACCTCACCCCCTTATTAGTGTGGTGTTTTGTAATAGAATTTCATGAAATTTGTGTTGAATAAACTCACAAGCGTGAAACCAAAGAGTTCAGTGGAGGAATAACTATAAATATGATTAGAGATTGAGAATGGTTGATAAGTAAGCAAGAGCTAGAAAAGTGTTAGGTTGACAAAAAGATTATTTGAGTATTGCACTGTCACAGCTAGAGAAGAAATTTACTTTGGTAAATCGAATTACTCAGGTATAAGGTCGAGAAAATGTAATGATTGAGATCTTTTCAGAACTAATCTTCTTTAGTGAAAAGAATAATATGAGATTTTTGATGACAGAAATAGTTAATGAGGGAAATGTACGTGAAGCTATGATCCTGTTTCTTCTGGATGGTACTCTGTTTTGGTACATATGTATGAATAGGATGTGGTCCTTGTTGCATTTGATTCCAGTGAGTTGGTGTAGTATCCTCTTTTGGATTTCTTTTCTCTAGGGGATCGTTAAGATCTTTGTCATTTATTTCATTTGGACTATGATTTCATAAATTATGTATGTCTTCATATCTTGGAAGTAAATGTCTATCGTTAATATGTGTCGAACATGGTTCATTGTATGGGATATTCTTGGGTCAGAGTTAAAAGTGTTTATTATGATTATGTCTTTAGCCTGATCACGAAAATAAGATGATATTGATGTGACATTTTATAGTTTTTTAAAGAAAAAATACAAAGAAAGGGTTGAAATTTGCCAGCGTATAGATTGTGGTAGCTTAAGTCCAGATTGTGTAATGAATTTCATTTACTGGTAATCTTGATTTCTATTGGGATTAGCAAGAGACCATATGGTCTGGTTAAACGAAACCAGTTCATAGTGAATTTTGATTTGTGCTATAAAAGAATCATAAATGGGCTGTATGTTCGACTTATTCTGTTATTAGCATGAAGGGATTTCTCGAACTATTAGTGATTTCTGATTGAGGGTGATTCGATTATTCAATCTGTGTGGATTACTTGCTTGAAAGGTTAAATGAGATATTTATGTCCGAGTCTATTTTCAGGTTTGGAAACAAAATTTCTTTTCTTCATGGTAAAAAGACGGGTAGTCTGAATAAAAAAATGCATATTTTAGAAGACCATGACATGAGTTAAAATTGTTTGAATTGAAAATTTATCGCTTTCATCAGAAATTAAAAAGGTCTATTATATGATAGCATAGTTTTAAATGGTTGGAAGTGTTGTTAACCGAGGTATTAAATTTAGTTCAGCTTAACTCAGGCAGAGAGTTCTCAATTTTTCAATGATGTTTCATTAAGTAGATTATAATGTGTTTTGAGACTATAAGACAATGTGATAGATTAAAATATCCAATGTCATGTATAGAGATCTGAGTCTGAGGTAGCATAAGTGACTTGAGCTATTGAAAGATTTCAAGTTAGTCATTGTTGATCTTTGAGAAAGGTTAAAAGTAGTTACAAGTGTTTGGTTAAGAAAACCCCGTTTACTTTGAGAAAGATGGTTACACGGTTGAATTTGTTTGTTGACAAGATCGGTCTTAGCCGAATTCAAGACTGAAAAGTAAAATTTCATTGCAAGCCTGTTGATCGCATGATTTCGTGATAGGTTTTAAATATTTATAATTACTCGTTCTTGAACTAACTATTATCACGATGTAGACAAGTGTACCTATCGAATAGTAGTATAGTTTTAGCAAGACCAGATTGTCGAACCCAAAGGAACTAAAAGTACTAGTAATGACTATCTTTTTATTATCTAGCCTAAGAATAAAGAGGTTTTTGTTTCAACTAACTAATTGTCTAAACCAAGAACGCACAGAGAATGGAATTAGGGAATTGCTTTTGGAAAAATCGATTGAATGAAGACAATACCGAAAGAAAAATCCACCTAGACTGTACTTGTTATTCTGGCTCTGAATCGGACGATTTATTCATTTAACTTGTTTCGTAGAGATCCCTAAGTTATGTTATTATCCCTATTCAAGACTAATAACGTCTAATCTCTAGATTGAATAACCGAGACTTTTCTCTAATTAACACTCTAGGGTTGCATTAACTCGATCTATGGATCCCCGTATTAGGTTTCACCCTATTCTGGCAAAATCTTGTCACCCTATGTCTAGGCGCGCAATCAACTCCGTTTAATTATGACAAATGTACTCTTAAACAGGGTCTATTCCTCCTCTGAATAAGAGCTTATCTTGAATCGATATCCTGGGATATCAAAACAAGAATTAAGAACACATAATTAAGAACAAGTCAAATATTTATCATACAATTTAGAAAATAATAACAAGATTCATTTTAGGTTTCATTCTCCTTAGGTATTTAGGGGATTTAGTTCATAACTAAATAAGAAAACATCTCAGAATAATAAAGAATACAAAACATAAAGAAAACCCAAATCTCTTGAAGGGGAATTGAGGAGAGATCTTCAGTCTTGATGATGAATCAAGCTTCTGAGATGAATCAGTCGGCTTTCTTGGAGTAATTCCTTACCCCTACTCTGTGTGTCTTTTCTTCCTCCTCTAGGGTGTATTTATAGGCTTTGGAATGCCTAAAAGCCCTCAAAATTAGCCTTTTTCGAATTGGACTCAACTTGGGCTTGGCAGGAACACACCCTTGTGTGATTACTTCTAGCCAAATTGACACGGTCGTGTGGTCTACCCATGTGAGGAGGTCCAGGCCGTGTTGATTTCGTACTTTGGCCCATTTTCTTCGTTTTTGGCCCGTTTCTCGTTCCTTTCGCTCTCCTATGCTCTCCTAAGTGTAAAACATGAAATTAAAGCATTAGGAGCATCGAATTCACCAGTTCTAAAGGATAATCATCCATAAAATGCGTTAAACATGGGGTAAAAATATGTATAATTTACAGTTTATCAAATACCCCCACACTTAAGAATTTGCTTGTCCTCAAGCAAAATTCTCAACTCATAATCAAAATAAATTCTTCTCAACTTATAATTTCTATCGATAATATCTCAGAATAATCCATAGGTAATCATACATTGAGAATTCAACTAAAAGAATATAAAAGTTTCAAACATTCCAAGTTGAGTATTTAATCATGCAAACATAGGTGTCTCTCCTCATTTAAGTAATTACCTTTGATTTAGAATATCACAGAGTTTCACATCCTCACTACAGATTCACTCAAATCACTCGAGGTGTTTAAGGACAATAAATGAAGCACTCAATAGTCAATAATGAAAAGTCATTACCATAGGCTTGCATGAAAATTAGATCTCCACCACTATAATTTAAGATGATACATCAATCAAAAAGGTCTTTAGAGGGTTGTAATGAGGTTTGGTTAGGGGGTGTGGTCACAAGCTGAAAGAAAGGGTTAGAATCGAGATTGAATTGAAAAATTACCTAACTAGAAAAAGAGTTAATCATCACTTGCGTACAATAGAGCTTCTTCTCAGACTAAGGAATTTAACTTCTGAAGCTTACAAACAGAAGATCACTAATAATATGTATACATGTTTTTTTAAGAACACATTAAATTACAGAGTAGAATAAAACATAGCTAAGTAACTATTTCAATTTAAATCTTGACAAAAATGGGGCTTAAATTAATTTAGGGGATTTCAAAAATAATGGGTTAAAGGTTAATATCAAGGGTAATACAAGAAATGGCTTGTTAGGCTCAAGGGGGTTCACTAGGGGTTAATTGTGGAGGTAGGCTTTTCATGGCATGAGTGGGTTAATCCTAAGTGCCTTAATCATTTTGACATATCAAATCAAATGGTGCGGTCTCAATATGAATAATCAAGCAAGTTCTAGAATAATAGTTCACTCTTGACGCACTCAAAGCAATAATAAAAGTGAGCACGAAAGAATTAATGATGCTCAAAAGGCTCAAAAATCTCACAAAAATTATGGCTTTTTGATGTTTAAAACTTGTGAATCCCAACTCAAAGTAATACCTAAATTTTGAGGAAACAACCTAAAATTTTAAATTCTTAAAAATCAATTTATCATGCTTGATTCTCTTATGTCTTAAAGTTTAAACAATCAATGCATAAATGTCTATGTTTTAATTCAAGATATATCAATCAAAATCATAAATGAATCAAAATTTATCCTAAATATGATATGAGAGCTTTTTAAGAGAACAAGGCAGTCATTCAGGGATTTTCTGATAATGAAATAAATACCCCCCACACTTAAGATATACATTGCCCTCAATGTACAAAGATAGATATTAGAGTATAAAATTAAGATAGGGAGAGAAGTGAAACTTCCTGTATGATGAATTCCTCGAACTGGAGTTCTGGAGAGTAATCGGTTCGAGAATGGATGAGGATACTCCGGCGGTCATAGAGGTTCATTAGGCCATAAGTCTTGCGCCAGAAGGATATTATCTCTAGTGGTAGCTATGGTCATGGGCGAGCAGGACACGGCAGTCGTGGAGAACCTTTCCCGGTGGAGTTTTAGTTCCTATGTGATGATGAGCTTAAGAGCTCTATATAATTGTGATAAAATCAGGAACTTTTTAGGGGATATTAGGAAGAATAATTACTCAAAAAGAAATAACCAAAATTATTAATTAAAAATATAATTTCTAAAATCTAATAAAAATTAAAAGTAGTTTTAATAAAAATTAAAAACATAAAATAATAAATAAATGTTTTTAAACATCTTCATCGCTGGATGGTTCGTGAGGTGGGACTGGCGATGAGATGTGGAGGTGCTGACAAAACTGCTATAGAGTAGCATCAATGTTGTCAAATCATTGAAAACACTGCTGCTCGAATCGAGTGAGACGCTCAGAGATGTCAGCATATGAAGCCACCGCATGAACTGGACGAGAGGGTGGTGGTGGCTGAGTCAGTGGGTCCTCATGCTGTGGGGGAACATCATCATGAATGTCCTCGTAGGCCTCCTCTTCGGTAGATTGGGTGAGACGAATTGGGGAGGGTAGGTTCTTCGGCGCCTCTCGATCATCTTCATGCTAAGCATGCTCGAGATACCTTGTGGAGACATCTGGTCGATGAGGGTGAGGGATGATTCTTGGGCCGCGGTGTTGAGGAGCCCGAAGTGTCACTCCATTTGAGTCTTATCGGGGCCAATGGAGATGACCACCTTCCTATGCCGCTCCGTCTGGTGCTGAATCGCGAGGACGATGAAATAGGAAAGGTCGATGACGTGCCCGTACGACATACACCATAAGAAGTAGGCATCGTGAGTGTTGACGACGTGAGTGCTCTCTTGCCTCCCTATAATCGTGTGAGCTAAAATGACATGTAGGTACCTCAGGGATGGTGGGAGAACTGATGCCTTGGAGCGACTAGGATTTTAGGAGGCTACGCCAGGGGCCAAAGTGTGCCAGCACTTCGAGGGTGAAAATGTATCTGGCGAGTGAGAGCATGTAGTTCATTTTCCTCCTTGAACTCCTCCGTATATAAGCCTAGTGTAGCACCAAACTCTGGGACGCTTAGCTGGCGGACTAACCCGCCTAGGCAAAACTGGACCGTGCCGGGATTATCGTAATTCGTCATTACAGTCTGAAGATGGAACGTTGAGCATAGTTCCATCGTGAGCTTGAGGTATGTTGGTTCAATGATCCCAAAGAACAGCTCCCAAGGGTCAGTGGTTAGGAGGGCCTGAATCGCATCAGCCATCTGAACTTGTTCTACAGTAGCCCAGTCGATGCAGCGGCCCGCAATTAAGGGTCAGGCCTGAAGTATTTGGAAAAGCTATTCTTGAGGCCCTCAGGGGAACTGCAGGAGAGGGTGACGAATTTCCGTGGTTGGACCCGCAGAAGATGACGCTCCCTTCCTCTTCTTCGAGGAAGGTACGATGGTTTTCTTTCCTCGTGAAGACGACATTAAAATCCTGTAATATAAAGAATAATAATAGGTAAATGAATCCGAAGAAGTAAAAGGCATGAATTTGAACTAATTATTTCAGCCAAGACTACTAATATGAAGCAAACTCAACCACAATAACAATGAGAATGAGAATAGAAATGTAATGGGTATGAGGTTTTCTTAATCTCAATTTAACACGTAATGTATGATAACTAACCTAGGAATGCAAATTAAATGATAGATATTAGCATGGTAATAGCATGAGAATAAGCACAGTAATGTCATGGGTATGAGGTGTTCCTAATAACTTGATTTAACACGAAATGTATGATAACTAACCTAAGAATGCAAATTAAATGATAGAAAAATGAAAAATAGTTCAAAAGATATGAAGATTATGTTGATAATAAGCATTAGAAATAAGTAAAATAGAAGTGAAATGAGTAAATAAACGCTAAGAGAAAGAGATTGAGCGTCAAAAATGAAGTGGGAAGCGGCACACGGGTGTGGCAGGGAGGTCCTGTGGAGTTGCAGGGGCTATGGTTAGGGTTTTTGAATGGGGAAGAAAGTGAATAGTGCAGGGTAATTATAGACTTTAGGCCACACGGCTAGGGCACACGCCCGTGTTCCCCAATTTTAGCCCGTGTGATTCGCGAATTTCAAATTTGGGCACGTCTGACATTTAGTACACGCCCGTTTTCATTGGGCGTGTAGGTGCACATGGCTATGTCGCATGGTCGTGTCTGGTGTTGTTCACTTCTCCCACGCCCGTGTCAATCTATTAGGTTCGACCACTGGTGTTAGACATGGGCATGTCGCACGCCCGTGCTAGTTTCTTAGTTTCAACCATGGGTCTTCCACACGGGCGTGTCGTATGCCCGTGTTATTTTGGCAGGGTCAACCACAGCCATGTCACACGGCTATGACGTTTTATCGTAGCCCGTGTTTGGGCAAATCCTTACCCTGTATTCAGACGACCATAAGCACGCCCGTGTGCTTGGCCGTGTCTCTGTGGAAAACCTGTATTCGAGAGCTTCATTTAGATGTTGAAGACTAAATTTTTAAAGAAGTTAATATAGTTAGTGCTCGGGTTGCCTCCCGAGAAGCACTTACTTATAGTCTAAGTTTGACTTACCTTTCCGTTGAATAATCATGGTGGTTTTGAGGAGTTTATACTCCTCATTCCTGTCATCAATCTCATTAAAATAAGGTTTTAAACGGGTGTTGTTTACCTTAAAAGTGCTGAACTTGGGGTGCCTTACCTCGACCGTACCTAATTAGAAGATACTAAGTACCGTAAGAGGGATTTCTTCATTTGGTGTGGTAGCAATAATGTGGGGATCTGCGACATCTAATAAGACCCTATCTCCAATCTTAAGTTGATTTGGAAAGGTATTGAGCTCGTTCTGTCGTAGATTCGGTTTGTCGGCTGTTCTTGGTTTATGCGTCCGCCATTCATCGAGTTCCTCGATATGTAATCTCTGATCTTCATGAACAGGTCCTCTACTATTGCTTGATAATGACTCGTGTGCTTCCTTCAAACTCATTTCCTGTAGAGTAGGTTGTACCATATTGTCAGTTCTAGGAGAATGGGTTAAACGATCACCTTCAATTCTCGATGTGTTGCCAGAATTGTGAACTTGAAGGGTGATTGTTTCGTCTCCTACACGTAGTGTGAGTTCACCTGTGCCAACATCAATAATTGTTTTAGCAGTTGCTAAAAAGGGCCTTCCCAGAATTGAAGGAGTGTTGCTATCCTCCTCTATATCTAGAATAATAAAGTCAATGGGAAATATAAATGTATCGATTTTAACTAGTACATCTTCAATAATACCCCTAGGGAACCTTATAGTTTTATCTGCTAATTGAATCTCATCCTAGTTTGTTTGGGTTTCCCGAGACCTAATTGCTTAAAAATTTATAGGGTATGACGTTAATACTAGCCCCTAAATCAGCTAATGCATTATTAACATCTAAACTACCAATTAAGCAAGGAATCGTAAAACTCCCTGGATCTTTTAGTTTGTTCGGTAGTCTATTTTGGAGAATAGCTAAGCAAACTGCATTTAGCTCCACGTGCGATGCCTCTTCCAACTTCCGCTTATTTGCTAAAAGTTCCTTTAAAAAATTCATTACATTTGGCATTTGCGATAGGGCTTCAATAAATGGTAAGTTAATATGTAATTTTTTTAAGAGTTTAAGGAATTTACCAAATTGTTCATTTGAGCGATCTTTCCTTGTCGCGTTGGGGTATAGCACACAAGGTTTATATTCGACATTCACCATTTTATTTTTATTGTTATCTACCTTACCTTGATCTTTGCTTACCACAGTTTCTTCCCTCGGTTCTAGTTCAGGCTCAACAACTCATTCTTCATCTTGAATATTAATTGCGTTTAGTTGTTCCCTTGGGTTGGGTTTAGTATTACTTGGCAAGCTACTTTGAGGTCATTCGGAAATTAGTTTGGAAAGCTAGCCTATCTGAGTTTCGAGCCCTCGGATCGACGCTTGTTGATTTTTAAGTGTTGTCTCGGTGTTCTGGAAACGCATTTCTGACACCGAAATAAACTTTGAGAGCATCTCTTCAAGGTTCGGCTTTTCTTCTTGTTGGTAGGGTGGTTGTTGGTAGCCTAGAGGTGGTTGTGGTATTTGATTTCCTTGACCGCTCCACGAGAAATTGGGGTGGTTCTTCCAACCTGCATTGTAAGTGTTACTATATGGATTGTTTTGAGGTCGAGGATTATTACCCATGTAGTTTAATTACTCGTTATCCATGTTGTAGCCAAAAGGTTGGTACTCCGAATGGCTTGTTCCACCTCCACTTACTTCGCACTGCATTACTGGGTGAACCTGTGACAGCCCTAAATTGACCCTAGTCGGAAAGTGGTTTCGGGACCACAAAATCGAGTCTTATAAATAATTAAAGGTTATATTCTGTGTTTATGATGTGCGTAAATGCTTGTGTTATAGTTCCATACTTTAATTTGGTTAGTGTATGTGAAATTTATTAGCAGGGACTTATGTGAGACAATTTAGAAATATGCTAGGCAAGTGTTCAAGTGGCGTATTAATATATGTGGGAAAGTGCTTGTCCTTGCATGTCAAATTAGCCAAATTAAAGCATAGTGGCCGGCCATGCTATGGGTGGAAACATGTCACAAACATGTTATGTTAGTGATGTATGTTAGGAAAAATAAAATAAGGAGCATGGTAATAAAATAATGAAAGGGAATATGATGAAAAAAAAAAGAAAGAATGTGTGTGATTGTTTCCCCCCCCTTTTGCCTTGAATGGAAGAAAGAAAACAAAAAAAAAGTGTTCATCCTTGAACATCTTTGGCCTAATAGAAGAAAGAAAGGAAGGGAATGAGCTTGGAGAAAATCGGCTATGGAGGCTCACTAGATTAAGGTATGTTTAATGTTGCTTTGAAAGTTCATACATCCCTTGGATGATTGGTCTAAATTCTAACTATCTCATGGATGGATTTGGGATTATTAGAGAGTTAGTATTCGACTAAGAGGCTTCAAAAGTTTTAGTTGAAGCCTTGAGACTATTAGCATGTTAGCTATATGGATGTGTTATGATGCTTGAGGTGTTAGGTAAATTTGAACTCATCACCAAGTTCTTTAAGCAATCCAAGCTAAAAGTTTCGGTATTGAGGTATCTTGAGCATTCGGCCATGGAAGTAAGTAGAGGGGAAATATGGTTGTTGTTGGATGAAGTAGGGTCTAACAAATGAGCACATATGTGCATTAGATGCTAGATGGAGAAGAATCGGCTAGCAAGTTGTGTGCTAAGGCCGAATATAATTTTGTATATTAATGAGTAATGCATGTGTTGAATTGATGGAAAGGGAGAGGATGCTTTAATAGTGTATATATGTGTATTAGCCAAGTTTTGAACTTGAAACAAAATGGGGTTTAGTCAATACAAGTGACCATACTTGTAGAATGTATTAAGTGTTGCAATCGGCCTCAGCATAGACATGTATGTTCGGCCACATGAATGAGTACATAAGTTGATGTGTATGTTCGGCCATAGGTAAGCATATTGATGGCTTTACCTTGACTTAGAAATTCGGCTAAGGGGAAATATTAGCTAATATGTTGAATTCGATTCGTGATTTCGTACATATGTGACTCTAATGTCTAATGTATATATGGGCTAAGTACCTTGAGCTTCTCTTTTGATGTTCGAATGAATTGTATTAAATTGCTTAATGTGATTAAAAATGCGTATGACCATTTTGTATTTGAGCTAAAGGTGGCCATATGACCCATCAAATTCATTGTCATGTTCGGCCATAAGCTAGCATAATGAGACTTTAATAAGTTAAATTTGTTTGAATTAGCTCAAGAGCTTAGAGGACCAAAGTTGGATAAGGGAAAGGAAAAAGTGATCGAATAGCCGCCGAAATCTTTCGACAACATCCGAGGTAAGTTTTCGAGTAATGGAGCTTAGATTATGATTCAATTAGATTATGTCTTGAGTAAATCAAAATCATGCTCTTTGTATGTGGCTATTGAGCCGAAATTTGTAAGTGTGATAAGTGTTTTGTGTTTGAGCTTTGGTAATGAAAATAAAATATGGATGTGTCATGATTTATTGATATATGTGCATGGTTATTCGAATGATATCCGGGCTAAGTCCCGAAGGCTTTTGTGCTAGGTGACTATAACCGGACTAAGATCCGAAGGCATTCGTGCGAGTTGCTATATCCGGGCTAAGACCCGAAGGCATTTGTGCTAGCGATTATATCCGGGCTAAAACCCGAAGGCATTTGTGCTAGCGACTATATCCGGGCTAAGTCCTGAAGGCATTTATGCTAGTGACCACATCCGGGCTAAGACCCGAAGGCCTTGCGCAAGTAGTTATATCCGGCTAAATCCTGAAGATTACTTGAGTTTGGGAATGAGCGATCTGCTGTAATAATTTCAATTAATACGCTCGTAAAATCTCAACAACGAGGTATGTGTTGTACATGCATTGGATTAATTGATTCCTCTTAAATAGCATTCGCTCAGTCGATTAAGGAGCTTCCGGTTTTTGGTTAAGTTGATCCCTTATGTATGAATATAAGGGTTGGAAATGTGCAGTAGGGCTGATTTTTTGAGAATATATGTGTATATGAAATTATCTGTTTAGTTATATGAATGCTATACTTCAGTTGAGCCTAATTCCATTGCTCAAAACTTACTAAGCATTAAATGCTTACTCCGTTTCTTTGAATCTCTGTTTTATAGATTTTGGTTCGTCAGCTATCAGACTCGGGAGTGTCGAAGTCGAAGTCGCCCACACTATCAAAGCCCCTTTTGGTACACTTTTGGTTAAGCTTTGAAATGGCATGTATAGGACTACCCTTTTTGTTGTTGGTCATGGACCCTTTGGTTTTGTATAAATTTGGATAGCCATGCGAAAATGGCTTATATACACTTTGAGCTTAATTTTATAATCGTCTTGTATTATGTTCATTA
This sequence comes from Gossypium hirsutum, assembly GCF_007990345.1. Taxonomy (NCBI): domain Eukaryota; kingdom Viridiplantae; phylum Streptophyta; class Magnoliopsida; order Malvales; family Malvaceae; genus Gossypium; species Gossypium hirsutum. The sequence goes on along the minus strand of NC_053435.1, from coordinate 26,936,828 downwards.
AGAGGTATGGAAATGTTTGGGAACGATTAGCCATTGGAATGGTTAATCATGATCATATTTTGTGCTATTTATGCAAAAGGGCTAGTTGAATCATGGAAACTATGTAATAGGTAAAGTCTACCTTAAAAATAGATGCTGATAGCAGCAGCGACGTGAATGTGAAAAATCACTAAAAATAGTAGGAATGGAATTAAATAGTTAATAAATTATGTAATCGAACCTTGATGAATCTATTTTCATAGGAAAGTAACGAAATGATCATATGAACAGTATGTTAAGAGATATTTAGGTTTTCGTAAAATAGGGGCAGAACGGTTTCTGGATTCCCTGTTCCGACTTTGGAAATTCATTATAAATTAACCAGAGATAATTAGAAGTCATGCCTTATATGTATAGATTCCTTTTGAGCATAGTTTCATTAGAAACAAACGGCATCAGTATTGAATCCCTGTATAGGGAGATATCCAAGTTGTAGTGCGTGTAGGTCAGAGTAGTCAAACCCTGAAACAGGGGAGACTTTAACTAATAAACTATACTAATTGGCCCCACCAAAAATTCTAGAAAAAAATTTGTAGATGGATATATAGTCTAGTTTCAGGAAAAATTTGCGAAACTGATTTTTGAGTTTTGGAACTCAAGATATGATTTTTTTAGGGTGACAGTGACGCAGTTAGTCAGCTGTCTGGAAATTTTCAAAATGGACTGTGAGAATAAGTGAATTTAGTCTGTGAACCCCTCGTGTTCGACTCCGGTAACGGTCTCGGGTACGGGGTGTTACAATTTTATTGGTATTAGAGCTACGGTTTAGTTGATTCTAGGACTACTGTAATGCGTTTGGGTCTAGCTATACATGCCATTTTATGTGATTATTTGACAGTGTGGTGATTTCTGACATTGCAAATTTGTTTATTTATAGTAATGGATCCCGATCCCAACCGAGTGGTAGCTGATGATCTTGAGAGTGTAACGCCTGCTCCCGCACAAGGGACAGCGCCAGCTGACTCTCAACCTAATGCTAGTAATCCGAATGATGAAGCTAGACAAGCTTTTTATAGCGTGATGAATGATTGGTTCAACCAATACATTAGAACTAATACGACTGTTCCACAACCTCCATTCCCGACTAATACCACCCCCGCACCTACAATACCTCCGGTAACTGACCAAATAAGGTCGAATAAGCCCCCAATTGACAGAATCTAAAAACACGGGGCTACTGAATTTAATGCTACGGACAGCGATGATGCCGAGCAAGCGGAATTTTAGTTGGACAACACTATCCGGGTACTCCATGAGCTATCTTGCACACCCGATGAGTGCCTAAAGTGTACTATCTCCTTGCTACGTGATTTTGCCTACTATTGGTGAAATACGTTGACTTCTGTTGTGCCCAGAGAGCAAGTAACTTGGGAGTTTTTCCAAACCGAGTTTCGAAAGAAGTATATCAGTCAGAGATTCATTGATCAAAAACGAAAGGAATTTCTTGAACTTAAACAAGGTTCCATGTCGGTTACCGACTATGAACGAAAATTTGTAAGGCTTAGACGGTACGCGCGGAAATGCATTTCTTCAGAAGCCGTGATGTGTAAACGTTTCGAGGATGGGCTGAATGATGATATAAAGTTGTATGTTGGCATTTTGGAAATCCGAGGATTTTTGTCACTTGTCGAGCGGGCTTGCAAAGCCGAGGAGCTCAGTATGGAGAAAAGAAAAGCTGAGGTGGAAGCAAAGGAGTTTCGTAAGAGGTCTTCGGGGAAGCCCTTCCCACAGTCATCGAAGAAATTTAGAGATGGCTTAGGCTGATCTAGAGACACTTCGGGCTTATCTAGACGAGATCGCGATCGACCCCCTGTGAGTGCACGAGTCACTTCGGTCGCCAGTGTTGGAAATGATCGTCGAGACAAATGGAGTGTCAGTATTGTGGTAAATGGCACTCGGGGAGTTGTAGATTCCATGACCGCTCCTGTTACAAGTGCGGGTCAGTTGACCACTTCATTAAAGATTGCCCGAGGTTGTCTGAATAGAATGCAAATCAGAGTGGGAAACTGGGTACTACTACTGCTCGAGGTAGACCATCTAGAAATACGGGCAATGCTAGTGGTGGTCAGAGAGGATCTAGGGATGCTACGACCAGATCTGAGGCTCGTGCTCCTGCTAGGGCTTATGCGATACGCGCACGCGAGGATGCTTCCTCGCCAGATGTTATTACCGGTACTTTTACTCTCTTTGATACTAATGTGATTGCTTTGATTGACCCTGGTTCTACTCATTCTTATATATGTGAAACCTTAGCATTTAGTAAGACTTTACCTATTGAGTCTACTGAGTTCGTAATTCGGGTGCCAAATCCCTTGGGTCGTTACGTGCTTGTCGACAAAGTGTGTAAGAAATGTCCCCTAGTAATTCGAGGTTCCTATTTTCGGCGGACTTGATGCTTTTGTCGTTTGATGAATTTGATGTTATCCTCGGTTTAGATTGGTTAACCGTGCATGATGCAGTTGTGAATTGCAAAAGCAAGACTATTGATTTGAGGTGCACAAATAACGAGATAATCCGAGTTGAGTCTACGGACTTAAAGGGGTTGCCAGCTGTAATATCATCAATGTTGGCCCAGAAATATGTAAGAAAGGGGTGCGAAGCATACCTTGCGTATGTACTTGATGACAAAGTGTTAGAAAAGAAACCCGAATCTGTGCCGGTGGTTTGTGAATACCCGGATGTTTTTCCCGTAGAATTACCGGGTTTACCACCTGTTCGGGAGGTAGAGTTTGGTATTGAGCTTGTACCTGGGACTACGCCGATTTCGATAGCTCCGTATCGTATGGAACCAACCGAGTTAAAAGAGTTGAAAGCTCAGTTGCAAGAATTGACGGTAGAGGTTTCGCTCGACCAAGTTTCTCACCTTGGGGTGCACCAGTATTGTTTGTGAAAAAGAAGGACGGAACCATGAGGTTGTGCATTGACTATCGTCAGCTGAATAAAGTGACGATAAAGAATAAATATCCGTTACCGCGTATTGATGATTTGTTTGATCAACTAAAAGGAGCCTCAGTGTTTTCAAAGATAGATTTGAGATTGGGTTATTACCAGTTGCGAATTCGAGATTCAGATATACCCAAAACTACGTTCAGAACGAGATACGGCCACTACGAGTTCTTAGTGATGCCGTTTGGGCTCACTAATGCCTCGGCGGTATTTATGGATTTGATGAATCGTATCTTCAGACAGTATTTGGATCGGCTCGTAGTTGTGTTCATTGATGACATCTTGGTCTATTCAAGAGATGAGACCGAACATGCTGAGCACCTGAGATTAGTGTTGAAAATTTTACGGGATAAGCAGGTATATGCTAAGTTCAGTAAGTGTGAGTTCTGGTTAAGAGAGGTTAGCTTCTTGGGTCATGTGGTATCCGCATCTGGTATTCGAGTTGACCCGAGCAAAATTTTAGCCATACTTAACTGGAAGCCTCCGAGAAATATTACTGAGGTTCGAAGCTTTTTGGGACTTGTCGGTTACTACCGACGGTTTGTAAAAGGTTTCTCGATGATAGCCACACCAATGACGAAGCTACTTCAAAAAGATGTTAAGTTCGAATGGACGGAAAAATGTCTGAAAAGTTTTGATCAACTGAAAACTTATTTGACTGAAGCTCTAATTCTAGTGCAGGCCGAATCAGGCAAAGAGTTTGTCATTTATAGTGATGCCTCCCTACTTGGGTTGGGTTGCGTATTGATGCAAGAAGGTCGAGTTGTGGCCTATGCGTCGAGACAACTGAAGCCACATGAGAAAAATTATCCGACCCATGATCTCGAACTAGCTGCCATCGTATTCGCTTTGAAAATATGGCGACAGTACTTATTTGGGGAGAAGTGCCATGTATATTCGGATCACAAAAGTCTCAAATATTTGATGACTCAAAGAGACTTGAATCTGCGACAAAGGCGTTGGCTTGAGTTGTTGAAAGATTATGAACTTGTCATTGACTATCACCCGGGAAAGGCTAATGTGGTTACGGATGCCTTAAGTCGTAAATCACTGTTTTCTTTACGAGCGATGAATGTACACTTGTCTGTTCTATCCGACAATGTGTTAGTGGCGGAATTAAAGGCCAAACCATTGTTGATTCATCAAATTCGTGAAGCTCAGAAAGTCGATGATGAATTGGTTGCAAAACGGGCTGAATGTGTTCCGAATATAGAATCAGAGTTTCAAATTGATGATGATGATTGTTTGAGGTTCAGAAGTCGTTTGTGTGTTCCAAGAAATTCAGAACTCATTTCGATGATTCTGAACGAAGCTCATTGTAGCCGAATATCAATTCACCCGGGGAGTACGAAAATGTACAACGATCTGAGATGCTAGTTTTGGTGGCGTGGTATGGAACGAGACATTTCCTATTTCGTATCGAAGTGTTTAATATGTCAACAAGTGAAGGCGGAACATCAAGTGCCTACGGGTTTACTCCAGCCGATCATGATACCTGAATGGAAATGGGATCGTGTCACGATGGATTTCGTATCTGGGTTGCCAGTATCGGCAAGTAAGAAAGATGCGATTTGGGTTGTTGTGGATAGACTGACTAAGTCGGCTCACTTTATCCCTGTACGCACGGATTTTTCATTGGAAAACTAGCTGAGTTGTATGTTTCTCAGATTGTGAGATTACACGGGTACCGATTTCTATTGTGTCGGATAGAGATCCGAGATTCACCTCGCGATTTTGGAAGAAATGCAAGAAGCTTTAGGTACCAAGCTGCATTTTAGCACCGCTTTTCATCCACAAACCGATGGTCAAACCGAGCGGATAATTCAGATACTTGAGGATATGTTGAGATGTTGCATCCTCGAGTTTAGTGGTTCATGGGAGCGGTATTTACCTTTGATTGAATTCGCTTACAACAATAGTTTTCAGTCAAGCATTAAGATGGTGCCTTACGAGGCTTTGTACGGTCGAAAATGCCGTACACCATTGTTTTGGACCGAGCTCGGTGAAAGTAAATTTTCGAAGTTGATTTGATTAAAGATGCTGAACAGAAAGTAAAAGTAATCCGTGAAAGTCTAAAGGCAGCCACAGATCGTCAGAATCGTATGCGGACTTGAAATGAAAAGACATTGAATATCAGGTGGGAGATAAAGTGTTTCTTAAAGTTTTGCCTTGGAAAAGATACTCAGATTTGGCCATAAAGGCAAGTTGAGTCCGAGATTCATTGGGCCGTACGAAATCTCCGAACGAGTTGGTCCAGTTGCGTATAGATTGATTTTGCCCCCTGAACTTGAAAAGATTCACGACGTCTTTCATGTTTCGATGCTTCGACGTTATAGATCTGATCTGTCACACATAATTAATCCATCAGAGGTTGAAATTCAATCCGATATGAGTTATGAAGAAGAACCAATTCGTATCCTAGCTCGTGAAGTGAAAGAGTTGCGAAACAAAGGGTTCCGTTAGTAAAAGTGTTATGGCTCAAACACGGAATCGAAGAAGCTACTTGGGAAACCGAGAACTCTATGAAGGAATGATACCCAAACCTATTTACCGATAAGATTTTTGGGGACGAAAATTTCTTAAGTGGGGGAGAGTTGTGACAGCCCTAAATTGACCCTAGTCGAAAAGTGGTTTCGGGACCACGAAACCGAGTCTTATAATAATTAAAGGTTATATTCTGTGTTTATGATGTGCGTAAATGCTTGTGTGATAGTTCCATACTTTAATTTGGTCAGTGTATGTGAAATTTATTAGTAGGGACTTATGTGAGACAATTTAGAAATATGCTAGGCAAGAGTTCAAGTGGCCTATTAATATATGTGGGAAAGTGCTTGTCCTTGCATGTCAAATTAGCCAAATTAAAGCATAGTGGCCGGCCATGCTATGGGTGGAAACATGTCACAAACATGTTATGTTAGTGATGTATGTTAGGAAAAATAAAATAAGGAGCATGGTAATAAAATAATGAAAGGAATATAAAGAAAAAAAAGAAAGAATGCGTGTGATTGTTCCCCCCCTTTTGCCGTGAATGGAAGAAAGAAAACAAAAAAAAAAAGTGTTCATCCTTGAACATCTTTGGCCTAATAGAAGAAAGAAAGGAAGGGAATGAGCTTGGAGAAAATCGGCTATGGAGGCTCACTAGATTAAGGTATGTTTAATGTTGCTTTGAAAGTTCATACATCCCTTGGATGATTGGTCTAAATTCTAACTATCTCATGGATGGATTTGGGATTATTAGAGAGTTAGTATTCGACTAAGAGGCTTCAAAGTTTTAGTTGAAGCTTGAGACTATTAGCATGTTAGCTATATGGATGTGTTATGATGCTTGAGGTGTTAGGTAAATTTGAACTCATCACCAAGTTCTTTAAGCAATCCAAGCTAAAGTTTCGGTATTGAGGTATCTTGAGCATTCGACATGGTAGGAAGTAGAGGGAAATATGGTTGTTGTTGATGAATAGGTCTACAATAAGCACATATGTGCATTAGATGCTAGATGGAGAAGAATCGGCTAGCAAGTTGTGTGCTAAGCGAATATTTTGTATATTAATGAGTATGCATGTGTGAATTATGAAAGGAGAGAGCTTTATAGTGTTATATTGTATTACCAGTTTGAACTTGAAACAAAATGGGTTTAGTCAAGAGTACCATTGTAAATTATTAAGTTGCATCGCCTAGCATAAATGTATGTTCGCACATGAATGAGTACATAAGTTGATGTGTATGTTCGGCCATAGTAAGCATATTGATGGCTTTACCTTGACTTAGAAATTCGGCTAAGGGAAATATTAGCTAATATGTTGAATTCGATTCGTGATTTCGTACATATGTGACTCTAATGTCTAAGTATATATGGGCTAAGTACCTTGAGCTTCTCTTTATGTCAAATGAATTGTATTAATGCAT